>NC_079519.1:971891-1047553 GCF_000801105.2 Raphanus sativus | reverse complement strand
AATTAGAATGATTCCTATATACCATGAAAGAGACTTTAGAGTACATTAATTCAAATGTTGAATATGGTTTGAAAATTTTTAATCAAAGTGGAGAGTATAAATTTCAGTATATAGAGGATTTACGAAAACTCATTATTTTAGAAAGGGTTAACCCACGGATTTGGAAAATTTTTCAAAAATATGAAAATCTGGTTTTAGTGTATAGTTTCATCGAGCACTAACATAAGATGATGGTCAAAGAGTTTAGAAACCTCTTTGTCTCTGTTTCTCTAGATAATGAAGATTTTTATAATGCTAATTCCATTAATCTAGGTAGTATATGAAAATTGTAGTAAACAAATTTAAAAAACTTAGAATGATTCCTATATACCATGAAGGGACTTTAGAGTACATTAATTCAAATGTTAAATATGGTTTGAAAATTTTTAAACAAGTTGAGAGTATAAACTTCAGTATATAGAGGATTTACCGGAAACTCATTATTTTAGAAGGGTTAACCCACGGATTTTGGAAAAAAATCAAAATATGAAAATCTGGTTTTAGTGTATAGTTTCATCGAACACTAAATAAGATGATTGTCTAAGAGTTTAGAACCTTCGTTGTCTCTGTTTTCTAGATAATGAAGATTTTATAATGCTAATTCCATTAATCTAGGTAGTATATGAAATTGTAGTAAACAAATTTAAAAATTAGAATGATTCCTATATACCATGAAAGAGACTTTAGAGTACATTAATTCAAATGTTGAATATGGTTTGAAAATTTTTAACAAAGTGGAGAGTATAAACTTCAGTATATAGAGGATTTACCGGAAATTCATTATTTTTAGAAGGGGTTAACCCACGGATTTTGGAAAATTTTCAAAATATGAAAATCTGGTTTTAGTGTATAGTTTCATCGAGCACTAATATAGATGATTGTCTAAAAGTTTAGAACCATTGTTGTCTCTGTTTCTCTAGATAATGAAGATTTTATAATGCTAATTCCAATAATCTAGGTAGTATACGAATTGTAGTAACAAATTAAAAATTAGAATGATTCCTATATACCATGAAAGAGACTTTAGAGTACATTAATTCAAATGTTGAATATGGTTTGAAAATTTTTCAAAGTGGAGAGTATAAACTTCAGTATATAGAGGATTTACCGAAAACTCATTATTTTAGAAAGGTTAACCCACGGATTTTGGAAATTTTCAAAATATGAAAATCTAGTTTTAGTGTATAGTTTCATCGAGCACTAATATAAGATGATTGTCTAAGAGTTTAGAACATTTGATGTCTCTGTTTCTCTAGATAATGAAGATTTTATAATGCTAATTCCATTAATCTATAGTATACGAAATTGTAGTAAACAAATTTAAAAAAAATTAGAATGATTCCTATATACCATGAAAGAGACTTTAGAGTACATTAATTCAAATGTTGAATATGGTTTGAAAATTTTTAAACAAAGTGGAGAGTATAAACTTCAGTATATAGAGGATTTACCGAAAACTCATTATTTTAGAAGGGGTTAACCCACGGATTTTGGAAAATTTTCAAAAATATGAAAATCTTGTTTTAGTGTATAGTTTCATCGACCACTAACATAAGATGATGGTCAAAGAGTTTAGAACCTCTGTTGTCTCTGTTTCTCTAGATAATGAATATTTAATAATGCTAATTCCACTAATCTAGGCAGTATATGAAATTTTAGTAAATAAATATTAAAAAATTAGAATGATTACTATATACCATGTAAGATAGTTTAGAATACATTAATTCAAATGTAGAATGTGGTTTGAAAATTTTAAACTAGAGTGAAGAGTATAAACTTCAGTATATTGAGGATTTACCGAAAACTCATTATTTTAGAAGGGGGTTGGTTAGCCTACGGATTTTGGAAAATTTCCAAAAATATGAAAATCTTGTTTTAGTGTATATTTTCATAGAGCACTAACATAAGATGATGGTCAAAGAGTTTAGAACCTCTTTTGTCTCCGTTTCTTTAGATATGAAGATTTTATAATGCTAATTCCACTAATCTAAACAGTATATGAAATTTTAGTAAACAAATATTAACAAATTAGAATGATTCCTATATACCATGAAAGATAGTTAAGAATACATTAATTCAAACGTAGAATGTGGTTTGAAATTTTTTAAACTAAAGTGAAGAGTATAAACTTCAGTACATAGAGGATTTACCGAAAATTCATTATTTTATAAGGGGTTAACCCACGGATTTTGGAAAAATTTCAAAAATATGAAAATCTGGTTTTAGTGTATAGTTTCATCGAGCACTAATATAAGATGATTGTCTAAGAGTTCATAACCTCTGTTGTCTCTGTTTCTCTAGATAATGAAGATTTTATAATGCTAATTCCATTAATCTAGGTAGTATATGAAATTGTAGTAAACAAATTTAAAAAATTAGAATGATTCCTCTATACCATGAAAGAGACTTTAGAGTACATTAATTCAAATGTTGAATATGGTTTGAAAATTTTTAAACAAATTGGAGAGTATAAACTTCAGTATATAGAGGATTTACCGAAAACTCATTATTTTAGAAGGGGTTAACCCACGGATTTTGGAAAATTTTCAAAAATATGAAAATCTGGTCTTAGTGTATAGTTTCATCGAGCACTAACATAAGATGATGGTCAAAGAGTTCAGAACCTCTGTTGTCTTCGTTTCTCTAGATAATGAAGATTTAATAATGCTAATTCCACTAATCTAGGCAGTATATAAAATTTTAGTAAACTAAATATTAAAAAATTAGAATTGTTTCTATATACCATGTAAGATAGTTTAGAATACATTAATTCAAATGTAGAATGTGGTTTGAAATTTTTAAACTAAAGTGAAGAGTATAAACTTCAGTATATAGAGGATTTATCGAAAACTCAATATTTTAGAAGGGGTTAACCCACGGATTATGGAAAATTTTCAAAAATATGAAAATCTGGTTTTAGTGTATAGTTTCATCGAGCACTAACATAAGATGATGGTCAAAGAGTTTAGAACCTCTTTTTCTCTGTTTCTCTAGATAATAAATATTTTTTATTCTAATTCCACTAATCTAGGCAATATATGAAATTTAGTAAACTAAATATTTAAAAAATTAGAATTTTCTATATACCATGAAAGATAGTTTAGAATACATTAATTCAAATGTAGAATGTGGTTTGAAATTTTTTAAACTAAAGTGAAGAGTATAAACTTCAGTATATAGAGATTTACCGAAAACTCATTATTTTAGAAGGGGGTTTGAGTGTAGTTTCATCGAGCACTAACATAAGATGATGGTCAAAGAGTTTAGAACCTCTGTTGTTTCTCTGTTCTCTAGATAATGAAGATTTTATAATGCTAATTCCACTAATCTAGCAGTATATGAAATTTTAGTAAACTAAATATTTAAAAATTAGAATGATTCCTATATACCATGTAAGATAGTTTAGAATACATTAATTAAATGTAGAATGTGGTTTGAAAATTTTAAAACTAGAAGTGAAGAGTATAAACTTCAGTATATGAGGATTTACCGAAAATTCATTATTTTAGAAGGGATTAACCCACGGATTTTGGAAAAATTTCAAAAATATGAAAATCTGGTTTTAGTGTATAGTTTCATCGAGCACTAATATAAGATGATTGTCTAAGAGTTTAGAACCTTCGTTGTCTCTGTTTCTCTAAATAATGAAGATTTTATAATGCTAATTCCATTAATCTAGGTAGTATATGAAATTGTAGTAAACAAATTTAAAAATTAGAATGATTCCTATATACCATGAAAGAGACTTTAGATTACATTAATTCAAATGTTGAATATGGTTTGGAAATTTTTAAACAAAGTGGAGAGTATAAACTTCAGTATATAGAGGATTTAACGAAAATTCATTATTTTAGAAGGGGTTAACCCACGGATTTGTAAAATTTTCAAAATATGAAAATCTGGTTTAGTGTATAGTTTCATCGAGCACTAATATAAGATGATTGTCTAAAAGTTTAGAACCATCTTTGTCTCTGTTTCTCTAGATAATAAAGATTTTATAATGCTAATTCCATTAATCTAGGTAGTATACGAAATTGTAGTAAACAAATTTAATAAATTAGAATGATTCCTATATACGATGAAAGAGACTTTAGAGTACATTAATTCAAATGTTGAATATGGTTTGAAAATTTTTAAACAAAGTGGAGAGTATAAACTTCAGTATATAGAGGATTTACAGAAAACTCATTATTTTAGAAGGGTTAACCCACGGATTTTGGAAAATTTTCAAAAATATGAAAATCTGGTTTTAGTGTATAGGTTCATCGAGCACTAACATAAGATGATGGTCAAAGAGTTTAGAACCTCTGTTGTCTCTGTTTCTAGAGATAATGAAGATTTTATAATGCTAATTCCGCTAATCTAGGCAGTATATGAAATTTTAGTAAACTAAATATTTAAAAATTAGAATGATTACTATATACCATGTAAGATAGTTTAGAATACATTAATTCAAATGTAGAATGTGGTTTGAAAATTTTAAACTAGAGTGAAGAGTATAAACTTCAGTATATTGAGGATTTACCGAAAATTCATTATTTTAGAAGGGGTTACCCACGGATTTGGAAAATTTTCAAAATATGAAAATCTGGTTTTAGTTTATAGTTTCATCGAGCACTAATATAAGATGATTGTCTAAAAGTTTAGAACCATCTTTGTCTCTGTTTCTCTAGATAATAAAGATTTTATAATGCTAATTCCATAAATCTAGGTAGTATATGAAATTGTAGTAAACAAATTTAATAAAATTAGAATGATGGTCAAAGAGTAAACAAATTTTAAACTAGAGTGAAGAGTATAAACTTCAGTATATTGAGGATTTACCGAAAATTCATTATTTTAGAAGGGGTTAACCCACGGATTTTGGAAAATTTTCAAAATATGAAAATCTGGTTTTAGTTTATAGTTTCATCGAGCACTAATATAAGATGATTGTCTAAAAGTTTAGAACCATCTTTGTCTCTGTTTCTCTAGATAATAAAGATTTTATAATGCTAATTCCATAAATCTAGGTAGTATATGAAATTGTAGTAAACAAATTTAATAAATTAGAATGATTCCTATATACCATGAAAGAGACTTTAGGGTACATTAATTCAAATGTTGAATATGTTTTGAAAATTTTTAAACAAAGTGGAGAGTATAAACTTCAGTATATAGAGGATTTAACGAAAACTCATTATTTTAGAAGGGGTTAACCCACGGATTTTGGAAAATTTTCAAAAATTTAAAAATCTGGTTTTAGTGTATAGTTTCATCGAGCACTAACATAAGATGATGGTCAGAGAGTTTAGAACCTCTGTTGTCTCTGTTTCTCTAGATAATGAAGATTTTATAATGCTAATTCCGCTAATCTAGGCAGTATATGAAATTTTAGTAAACTAAATATTAAAAATTAGAATGATTACTATATACCATGTAAGATAGTTTAGAATACATTAATTCAAATGTAGAATGTGGTTTGAAAATTTTAAACTAGAGTGAAGAGTATAAACTTCAGTATATTGAGGATTTACCGAAAATTAATTATTTTAGAAGGGGTTAACCCACGGATTTTGGAAAATTTTCAAAAATATGAAAATCTGGTATTAGTGTATAGTTCATCGAGCACTAACATAAGATGATGGTCAAAGAGTTTAGAAACTCTGTTGTCTCTGTTTCTCTAGATAATGAATATTTAATAATGCTAATTCCACTAATCTAGGCAGTATATAAAATTTTAGTAAACTAAATATTAAAAAATTAGAATGATTACTGTATACCATGTAAGATAGTTTAGAATACATTAATTCAAATGTAGAATGTGGTTTGAAAATTTTAAACTAGAGTGAAGAGTATAAACTTCAGTATATTGAGGATTTAACAAAAACTCATTATTTTAGAAGGGGGTTGGTTAGCCTACGGATTTTGGAAAATTTCCAAAAATATGAAAATCTTGTTTTAGTGTATATTTTCATAGAGTACTAACATAAGATGATGGTCAAAGAATTTAGAACCTCTTTGTCTCCGTTTCTTTAGATAATGAAGATTTTATAATGCTAATTCCATTAATCTAAGTAGTATATGAAATTGTAGTAAACAAATTTAAAAAATTAGAATGATTCCTATATACCATGAAAGAGACTTTAGATTACATTAATTCAAATGTTGAATATGGTTTGAAAATTTTTAAACAAAGTGGAGAGTATAAACTTCAGTATATAGAGGATTTACGAAAATTCATTATTTTAGAAGGGGTTAACCCACGGATTTTGGAAAATTTCAAAAATACGAAAATCTGGTTTTAGTGTATAGTTTCATCGAGCACTAATATAAGATGATTGTCTAAGAGTTTAGTACATTTGATGTCTCTGTTTCTCTAGATAATGAAGATTTTATAATGCTAATTCCATTAATCTAGATAGTATACGAAATTGTAATAAACAAATTTAAAAAAATTAGAATGATTCCTATATACCATGAAAGAGACTTTAGAGTACATTAATTCAAATGTTGAATATGGTTTGAAAATTTTTAAACAAAGTGAGAGTATAAACTTCAGTATATAGAGGTTTACCGAAAACTCATTATTTTAGAAGGGTTAACCTACGGATTTTGGAAAATTTTCAAAAATATGAAATCTTGTTTTAGTGTATAGTTTCATCGACCACTAACATAAGATGATGGTCAAAGAGTTTAGAACCTCTGTTGTCTCCGTTTCTCTATATAATGAAGATTTAATAATGCTAATTCCACTAATCTAGGCATTATATGAAATTTTAGTAAACTAAATATTAAAAAAATAGAATTGTTCCTATATACCATGTAAGATAGTTTTGAATACATTAATTCAAATGTAGAATGTGGTTTGAAATTTTTAAACTAAAGTGAAGAGTATAAACTTCAGTATATAGAGGATTTATCGAAAACTCATTATTTTAGAAGGCGTTAACCCACGGATTATGGAAATTTTCAAAAATATGAAAATCTGGTTTTAGTGTATAGTATCATCGAGCACTAACATAAGATGATGGTCAAAGAGTTTAGAACCTCTGTTTTCTCCGTTTCTCTTGATAATAAATATTTTTAATTCTAATTCCACTAATCGAAGCAATATGTGAAATTTTAGTAAACTAAATATTAAAAAATTAGAATTATTCCTATATACCATGAAAGATAGCTTATAATACATTAATTCAAATGTAGAATGTAGTTTGAAATTTTTAAACTAAAGTGAAGAGTATAAACTTCAGTATATAGAGGATTTACCGAAAACTCATTATTTTAGAAGGGGTTAACCCACGGATTTTAGAAAATTTTCAAAAATATGAAAATCTGGTTATAGTGTATAGTTTCATCGAGCACTAACATAAGATGATGGTCAAAGAGTTTAGAACCTCTGTTGTCTTTGTTTTTCTAGATAATGAAGATTTTATAATGTTTATTCCACTAATTTTGGCAGTGTATGAAATTTTAGTAAATTAAATATTAAAAAATTAGAATCATTCCTATATACCATGTAAGATAGTTTAGAATACATTAATTCAAATGTAGAATGTGGTTTGAAAATTTTAAACTAGAGTGAAGAGTCTAAACTTCAGTATATAGAGGATTTACCGAAAACTCATTATTTTAGAAGGGGGTTATTAACCCACAGATTTTGGAAAAATTCCAAAAATACGAAAATATTGTTTTAGTGTATATTTTCATAGAGCACTAACATAAGATGATGGTCAAAGAGTTTAGAACATCTTTTGTCTTTGTTTCTTTAGATAATGAAGATTTTATAATGCTAATTCCACTAATCTAAACAGTATATGAAATTTTAGTAAACTAATTTTAAAAATTAGAATGATTCCTATATACCATGAAAGATAGTTTAGAATACATTAATTCAAATGTAGAATGTGGTTTGAAATTTTTAAACTAAAGTGAAGAGTATAAACTGAAGATGCAAGAATAGCTTGCAGATGTCAATAGTCTTCCGTGACTAACTAGACGACGAAGTCACTGATGCTGGAGGCATTAGTCGTTACTACATAAGGCATGCGGAGTGGTGGGTTACCATGTGGATGCAAGGATATGCTGAGATGGAGAAGAATAAACTGAGGGTTTATGTCTTGACGTAGTCGTTGAAGTAGTTGCTGATGCAGTGTATGTCAGAGAGTGAACCAGGAGGCATGCGGAGTGGTAGAGACCATGTGGACGCGAGATGCTAAGCTGGCGTGGGATAAACTTGAGGAGCAAGTTTATACCGTGGAGAAAAGGCAAAAGATAAACTTGGGGAGCAAGTTTATGCCTTGAGGAATAAGTACATTCCAAGAAAAAGAAAGTGTACTTATTAATATGGAAGTTGTCCATATATCCATGTTGCCTTGGAGACTAGGTTTCAGGAACATGGAGATCACTATAAAAGAGCTATGGAGTCGTGGGTATTCCAATAAGACACTGGGGGCAATTGTTATAGAGGAAGGGTGAAAATCCCTTAGGGTGTTCTTGGGTCGTGCTGAAGCAGTTGCTGAAGTACTAACGATGGAGAGACAAGTTTGGGTAGATTAGAAATTATTCAGTAGCAGCTGTTAGGGTGTTAACAGGCTAGCGAGGCTGATTAAGCAGAACTTGTAATTGAGTGTACAAGGCGATTTCTAATAAAGCAATTGGTGTTTACTTGTATCTACTTTGTCTCTTGGTTTACCTTCTGCATTACTTAATTGTGGTGTCATCTTTGCACTTACATAAACTTCAGTACATAGAGGATTTACCGAAACTCATTATTTTAAAAGGGGTTGAATCACGGATTTTGGAAAAATTTCAAAAATATGAAAATCTGGTCTTAGTGTATAGTATCATCGATCACTAATTTAAGATGATTGTCAAAGTGTTTAGAACCTCTGTTGTCTCTGTTTCTCTAGATAATGAAGATTTTATAATGTTAATTCTATTAATCTATGTAATATATGAAATTGTAGTAAACAAATTTAAAAAATTAGAATGATTCCTATATACCATGAAAGAGACTTTAGAGTACATTAATTCAAATGTTGAATATGGTTTGAAAATTTTAAAACAAAGGGGAGAGTATAAACTTCAGTATAAATAGGATTTATCGAAAACTCATTATTTTAGAAGGGGTTGTTAACCCACGGATTTTGGAAAATTTTCAAAAATATGAAAATCTGGTCTTAGTGTATAGTGTCATCGAGCACTAACATAAGATGATGGTGAAAGAGTTTAGAACCTCTGTTGTCTCCGTTTCTCTAGATAATGAAGATTTTATAATGCTAATTCAACTAATCTATGCAGTATATGAAATTTTAATAAACTAAATATTAAAAAAATAAAATTATTTCTATATACCATGAAAGGTAGTTTAGAATACATTAATTCAAATGTAGAATGTGGTTTGAAAATTTTAAACTAAAGTGAAGAGTATAAACTTCAGTATATAGAGGATTTACCGAAAACTCATTATTTTAAACTCATTATTTTAACCCAAAAATTTTGGAAAATTTTCAAAAATATGAAAATCTGGTTTTAGTGTATAGTTTAATCGAGCAATACTATAAGATGATGGTCAAAGAGTTTAGAACCTCTGTTTTCTCCATTTATATAGATAACGAAGATTTTATAATGTTAATTCCACTAATCTAGACACTATATGAAATTTTAGTAAACAAATATTAAAAAATTAGAATGATTCCGTCAGAATGTTTATAATAGATTAATACAAATTTATAATGCAGTTAGAAATTTTAAACAACTTTAATGAGTATAAACTTCAGTATATAGAGAAATTAACGAAAAAAATATATTTTTGTATGAATTAACCCACAAATTTTGAAAAAAAATATCAATAAATGTGAACATATATTTTCGTAGTAGTTAGTTCATACATTTTGAAGAAAAAAAGTTAAAAATATGACAATGTTATTTTAATGCATATTTGCATCATATTAAGATAGCTCCTCTATTTTACGGGCGACCATCTTCAGCTAAGTTCCGGCGGCTAGCTCCTCCATTTTACCGGCGATCTTAAGATATGTTTTATGGCATTTTAAAAAGTCTTAGAGCATATTTATTGGGGTATGTTGGAGGGGGATCTTGGTGGGAACCAAGAAGAAGAAAGGAGAAGAAGTGGTCTCGCGAGGAAACGTTTTCTGGGCAGTTTCGCGGGCCCACGACACGTGCCGGCCCACGATTGGTTTGTTTTAATTTTTTTTTTTTAATGAAAAAAAAAACAAAAAAAAAAAAAAAAACCCCAAATGGGTATGAAAGATAATTATGCTCTTACAAACAAGTTTTATCTTTCAAATTACGAAATTACCCCTAAGAAGTTAACTTATTTACGATATATATTTATCGTCTAAAAAACACCAACAGTGTGTTTCTTGATTCTTATTGATCTCTGTCCTGTTCAAAAACTGAACCTTAGATGAACAAATCATCCTCTTGGTCAAAATGATACAAACAGTAAAAAAGGAAAATGTATTTAAAGTCTCATGATCAATCTAAATTAAACTGCATCACAATCCTATCTACAGCGTTTTGTCCCACAACCTTGCGAGATCTCAGCTCCTCAAGAACCTCTCTAGCCAGCTCCAGCTCATTCTCATGAGCAATCCCTTCAACGATTATCACATATGTCGTCTCGTTCGGCATTCTCCTCCTCTCAACCATCGTCTCAAACACCTCCAACGCCAAATCCGTCCTCCTTACCTTGCAATACCCAAGAATCATCGCGTTGAAGTTATCCACCGTAGGTTTACAGCACCCACTCTCCTCCATTATCGACAAAACCTCCTTAGCTCCGTCAAACATCCCTTCGTTACACAACCCTCTGATCAGAGCCGAGTAGGTATGAGAATCGGGTTCGAACCCGCTGCAAGTCATCTCATACAAGAGCTGGAACGCAGCAAACGTGTTCCCTTTCCTGCACAGGCTAGTGATCACGCTCTTGTAGAAATCGTGCGTGCAGCATCTATGCTTCTTGCTCAAGCTCTGTATGATGTAAAACGCTTCTCGCACCTTGCCCTCGCACAACGCTCCTATCGCGTTGTACGTCCCCTCGTTAGGCCTACACCGTCTGTAAATCATGTCGTCCAGACACTTCACAACGAGATCAACCTTCCCTTCCTTGCAAAGACGGGCTATCACAGGGTTGTAGCTAGTGGCAGTGACTCCTCTCCCCATCTCTCTCAAAACCTCCATCGCCTGGTCCGTTCTCCCGTGGAAAGCTAACGAATTAATCAAAATGTTGTATGTAACAACCGAAGGAGATCTATCTCCACCGTCCATCTCAGCTAACAACTCGTTAGCCTCCTCCCACCTCCCGTCACAGCACAAACACCTCAAACAAATGTTATAACTCACAACGTTAGGCTTAAACCCTTTCAGAGGTAACTCTCTGAACATCCTCAACGCGTCATCAGTCCTCCCTTCTTTACAAAAACCAGTCAACAACACATTGTAACAAACCAGATTCGGCTCGCCTCCCTTGGCGACAATCTCCTCCAGGAGCTTCACGGCCTCGTCGGTTCCTCGCTCTCTGTAAGCAGCCTCGAGGAGGAAGGAATAGGTGAAGGCGTTGGGAGCTAAGCCTCTCTCCATCAGCCTCTCGACGAAGCGGAGGCTCTGGGAGAGGCTACCGAGCATGCAGAGGCCGCGGACTAGGGCGTTGTAGGTGACGGTGTTGGGAGGGAAGCCGTGGTCTTCCTCCATCTTCTCGACGAGCTGCATCGCGTAGCCGACGTTGCCTCGCTTGCAGAGCTGGTTGACGAGGTAGGTGTAGGCGGAGGCGTCGGGGATGACGCCGGAGGAGACCATGAGCTCGATCACGCGGATCGCTTTCTTGAGTCTGTTGGCTTTGCAGAGGTCGTAGAGGAGCTGGGTGGAGTGGGATGGGTTTGGTTTGTGGCCTTTTGTGACTAGGGTTTGGAGGTGGGAGAAGTGGTTGCTCAGGGTCGGGTCGTCGGGTTTCCAATTGGATCCGGTGATGGTAAAGGCGGAGTCTTTGGGGGATAGAGTCAGAACCCTAGCGACGTTTTTGTTGACGGAGGAGGAGGAGGATTGGGGGAAACCGGTGGAGAGGCGGGAGAGGAACCCTACCGGAGATGGGTTCGCCGCCATGGATAAGATTGGGTTCAGTAGAGTCGACATTGGCTTCGAATCGGACAGCGACGGAGGAGCGAGAGAGATGAGTTGAAATGAAAAAAGTTTTGGGTGTTTTTACGGAGAAGCTAGAAAAAAAAGGATCATAATGTAAAGTCGAATAGTTCTTATTCGCCTCCGCCTCTGTTATCCACGCAACGAAAAACCTTCGCGTGTTACGCTCTCGATGCTTGTGAGAAGATGATATGAAGAAGCAGGGCTGGCGATGGGCTAAAGCCCGTGAAGCATGGGCTTCGGACGCCACCAAAGCAATTCACATGTTTACTTCGCTAAAATGTAATTAGTTTCTTTGAACTGGCATGTGTGAGACTTGGCCGTCCTCGCCTTTCATCCTCTGCTTCCGGCTCATTACATGTTGATTGTTTTTTTTTTTGCATTTTGACTGATGTTGGTTGAATATGTCTGTATGTTCTTTCTACGCTCGTCTGTGGAATTTTATTTAGACATATAGACTATATAGTCACATATATAGCGACTTGTTTTCCTAATGTGCAGACAAACCAAATTTGGTGAAATTATTTTACATGTTGAACTTTGCTCATACTTCCGACTGAAAATAACAGGTAAATGATGATATGATTATATTTTAGTTCTAGGCAAGGGCTGATACTGAGAAAATCACAGCTACATATGGATGGTGTACATCTCTTTTTAGATTTCATATGAACTATGTTTGAACTTCAAAGATTTGATGGTGGAAGTCTCCCTTTGTTTTGTTGTTTGATCAATGTTCACGCTGGAAAATCAGATAGTCTTGGTGCTGATTCTGTTGATGTTCTGTCCAGATTGTATTTGTTTTCATTTGATAGATTGTTTCTTGAATGCGCATGCAGTTGCAGGTCACATCCAAGGAGGCTATACGTAATCCTCCAAGAAAATCTTTAGATATGGCATACTTAGCCTAGCCGATCACCGGTTTGTAGCCATACTCGTTCTCGTTCAAGGTCAATATATCTATCACCCTGCAGGCCGCGGGTGCAGTTAAGTCCTTGTGAGTTTCTTAATAGTGCTAGCTTTTTAAAATATGTTGTTGACTTGTAGTTTCACAGCTACTATATAGTACATATAACACTCCTTGCTCATGAGTGTGGTCCAACGTCCTGTTGAATTTTGCTAAGATCTAATGTGAATTATGTTGTTTTAGCTCCTTGCATAGAGTGTTTGTCCTTTGTAATCGTGTTATGTTATAGTACACACTGTAGTCTCCTCTTTGCCCTAAACAGGGGAAGATGTACAAGGTCATCGACCATTTGTCCTTCACATTAGTCCTTGTCTTTTGACTAGATATATTTATGCAATTTGTGTCGTGACCTCTTTGCCTTGTCCCTAGCTAATATTGAGACGCATAATAAGACTCGTTGTCATTGTAATCTTGGATCTGCTAGTTCACGAGCTTGTGATCAAATACATGATTGAACAAATTGGATCAACATTCCACCCAACTAGAATATCTCTATTAAATGTAGGCTAATATAATGATGGATTTGTGTAAGTTTCTTTTAAGAACAACACATAACTTGTTGTCCTTAATCTCTACTTTTGATTCAAACCGATTAACCAATTCTTTATTTGGTGAAAGTGAATCCGTGATCTGACAGCAACAACAACCACCACCTTTGTCTTTATCTTCTTGGTTGGAGTTAATGTAGTTCATGATCTGATGGTAACAAGTCAGTACATTTAAAATTTCATTTCGATGAATAGCTCCCTCGTATTCATACACATTTATAAAATTAATAATAATATACAGTAATATTTTTTACATTTATTTCGTTTTTTGTCTGAATGAATTAAAAGCAGTGGTGGGATCATAATGCATCTTATAGCAGAAGGTGAGATTGAAAGCAGTAGTGGGAATCATGCAATCGACACATTGGTTCCTTTATTTAATTTGAAAGAGAAAAATGAAGGGACCACACACTGTCCATAAGCACAACCACACATGACACCAAGTTAAAGTCTTTTGCAGAAAACCTCTTCTCTTGTCTCCTAATGGGGCAACGATTTTCAAGAAATAAATAAATAAAAATTGTGTTATAATGAAGTTAAGTTTCGATGATACGGCTAAGTAAGGTATGTTTTGGAGGGCAAGAAAGAGTGATGGCCCAACACATCTTTTAATTAAATCGGGACCTCTCAAACCTAACTCTTTTGATCATTGTGATTGTGAGTTCCAATCCATTTGGTAGATCCATAGATGTATTGGTGCATTTGATAAATATCCAAAGATTAATAGGATGTAATATGTTAGGTCACGAGCTACTCCTGTATGGACCATAATACATGTGATATGTATGCACTAGCGAACCCCAAACAATTAATTCATACACATGTCTTTAATGAGAAGCTTTACACAAGCCTCTTTTGAATTGTTGTAAGATATAGGTGTGTGATATGATGTTGAAACAAAAGTGTAACTAAAGTCATCACCAATTTCAAAAACTTTGATAAACGAATATTAATGACTTAGTGCATATGAACCGAAAGATATATGAGTATGGTATATATTTCACAAAAGCAAGAATTCTTTCTTTATAACAAATTCAATTATAGTGGTGCCTTTAAGGAAAGATGAAGTTTCTAGCTAGGTAAGGCACTCTTTAAGATTCTTACAATGGTTATGGATTTATTTTCTTCTTTTGAAATGTTGATATCACATGAATACACACCAGCACCAACTTTAAGTTGAATAAAAAGTAATTTTAAAGAGAAAATAAATGATACTATCCATACAACAAAGTCAAGGTGCAATGTCACTTGTTCTCCAATCAAAGAGGAAACCACAACTCAAGACTTTTTTGTTCTAGGGATACATATACTTCATATTTTAAATAGTACGTTTTGATTAATTGTATGAGATAGACACCCATTAGTTAATGTCTGGTTATGTTGTTGGTCATCTCATAATACATAAAAAAACTTGAATGAAGATAAATGTTGATCTTACGAAGAACCAAACACGTAAATTGTGCACCATGCCCACTCTTTCACTTTACAAAATCTACTTTTCCGAAACTGGTATTTATAAAAACAAAATAAGATGGTGGAGACAAAGGCATATTGTTTCAACTTTTGATGCGTGGGGAAGAAAATATAACAAAGCAAAAAATGTAAAGAAGAAGTAGGAAAAAAGAAAGTAAAAGGGACATAATCAAAGTAGGAATTAATTCTTGTGCGTTACTTTATACTCCCTCTGTTTTTAAATAATACATGTTTTGAGATTTTCACACTTTTTAATAAAACATATTAAAATTTATTTATTAGTGCATAGTTTTTGTTATTTTATATTTCCTATATTTCTAAACCAATAAAATTTCAAGAAATGCAATTAATGTTTTTGAGATTCACAATTATTCATAATTAGTTGACAAAAATTACATTGAAAATATGAAAAATACATCTTTTTGAAACAGAAAAAATTCCTAAAACATACATCTTAAAAAAACAGAGGGAGTATCTGATATCATCTTCAGAGGAATATGTCTACATCTCTCTTTCTTCAACTCTTGGGTTATGTGTGTTTTATACACCAGGATTGATACTTTAGATTTAGTTTATTTTAATGAATTCTAATCCGATATAATTCAAAACTAGCTAAAATATCTTATTTTATAAGAAAAACATGAATAACAAATACAATTTATCTCTAAATTTACATATTATCTAAAGAAAGTTAACATAATATCACTCTAGTCTTTACCTTTAAATAATTATAACTTATTACTATAAGTAATATCAGCTACTTTACAATATACAGTATTAGTTACGAATCTAT
Organism: Raphanus sativus; assembly: GCF_000801105.2. NCBI lineage: Eukaryota > Viridiplantae > Streptophyta > Magnoliopsida > Brassicales > Brassicaceae > Raphanus > Raphanus sativus. The sequence goes on along the minus strand of NC_079519.1, from coordinate 1,031,592 downwards.
CATTAAGAAATATTATAATTATTATTAATTAATTAAATTGGTTAAAAAATCTAAAGATAAAATTAACTCTCTTTTTGAGCAACTCGATAAAATTAACTAAAGATAAGTACTGTATTACAACCTTTTTTGGTTGATGTTAAATAAATAAAGATACTCCATAAAAGTCTTAGAAAGGGTCAAACAGAAGTAGCCAGGATGTTTTACGACGTGGCATCACATGGCGCCAAACTCGTACGAAAAAAATATATTACAAATACGGAAAAGTAAGATTTTACCCATTTTAACGGACCGTACAAAAGACAAAAGTGGGTCCCAGAAAATACTGTTCGCCACGCTGGAATGCTGACATGGCAATAGGCATGACTCATTCGTAACTTTTACACGTGTCCTGTATCTATTGCAAGTATTTTCATCATTTACTAATGTAAAAACAGTAAATACGTTTGTAATATTGCTAGGTTCACGGTCCAACCGATCTATAAACCGATTCGGAGCGGTTCCCCGAATACTGCTGTACAGTATACACTATGATCAAAAACATAACCGAATCTAATTAGTAATTACCTTTAAAATAATTCTATAAGCTTCCGCTAGTTTCGCTACAAGTTAAAAAAATACTATAACCGACAATTTTTTTTTGTTTTAAATTACCACACAATCTATAGGATAAAAATTCAATCAAAACAAAACAAAATCTTATTGTTGAATAAAAACAACAATGAAAAAAGATGATCGATTCAATACAACCAACCGAGTATTAGGTAACTAAATACCAAAACCGTGCCAGGAAAAAAGTTAACAAATAACTATTGAATTACCATGTTGTTCAAAAAAAAAAAAATTACCGAAAACGTGTTAAAATGAGAAGTTTATGGGAAAAACGTTACCAAAAAGATATCGGTAAAGCCTGACTACTATTATTCAAACTATAAGAAAATGGTAGGTTAATTAAATTCAGGAATGTAAAATAGATTTACCTTTGAACAAATTAAATATTGGAAATCGAATTATTTTCTTCTCTTTTTAAAAAACAAAAAAGAATTGACTTTATCTCTCTCTCTCTCTATCTCCTCGATTCACGCAGAAGGCGTCGATGTGTATAAATAGGAAACAACCATTATGTAGAGGCTCGTTTCGATTTGGTCTTTTCTCTTTCGAAGAATAAAAAAAAAAAGAGAGGAAAAGCAAAGGCCCTCTTCACGCACGCATAACAAAACGCATGCATTTCTTTTAAAACTTCTTCCTCTCTCTCTCTCTCTCTCTCACAAATTACTCAAACCTCTCTTTCTTTCCATGGCTGTTGATGCTCACCATCTCCTTCTCTCTTCTCCTCAACTCTTCCCCAGCAGGTTCGTTTATTGATTATCTCTTTCTTAGATTATTTGGAGTTTTTTTTTTCTGTGCATTGATGATTGTATTGTTTTCTTTTGCAGAGATTTAATAGTGATGAACAGTAACAACAACAACAACAACAACACCATGGTACCGACTAATGGAGGTTTCTCCACGAACATTCAAAACGGTTACGGCTTCTCATTGACAGACGATTCGCCTCCTCCTCTTCTGTACGGCGGCTCCTCACCCGCCGATTCGTTCACTAATTACTACGCCGATGGTGCTAATGTACTCCAGACTAGAAAACGCTCCAGAGATTCAAGATCCGATTACTATCATCAGTCACCATCTCCTTTTGCGTTTCTCGGCCATGACATTGATCTCTCCTCTCACATCAATCAGCAACAGCACGATATCGATCGATTCGTCTCCCTTCACGTAAGTCTCTTCTCTTTAAGAAACCGCCTTTTAGTAGTTTTTTTTTAACATTTTGATTCGAAATGGCAGATGGAGAGAGTGAGATTCGAGATCGAAGAGAGGAGGAAGAGGCAAGCGAGGACGATCGTGGAGGCGATAGAGCACGGTCTCGCGAAGAGGCTCCGAGCCAAGGAAGAAGAGCGAGAGAGAATCGGGAAGATGAACCACGCGCTCGAGGAGCGAGTGAAGTCTCTCTCCGTCGAGAACCAAATCTGGCGGGATCTCGCTCAGAGCAACGAGGCGACCGCTAACAACCTCCGCAACAACCTCGAGCAGGTCCTGGCGCAGGTTAACGATCTAACAAACGGCGCAGGATTATTAGGTAACGCCGCTGGGGATGATGATGATGATGCGCAGTCGTGTTGCGGGAGTAGCACGGGTGGAGAAGAAGCGGTTAGGCGCACGGTAGCGCCAGGACGGATGTGCAGAAACTGTGGGGAGGGGGAATCGTGTGTGTTGGTCTTACCGTGCAGACACTTGTGCTTGTGTGGAGTCTGTGGGTCCAGTGTGCACACGTGTCCCATCTGTAGATCTCCCAAAAACGCTAGCGTTCATGTTAACATGTCACCTTGACCCCCCCGTTTATGGAAACTATTCTCTTTTCTTTTTGTTAATGGATGCTTTTATTTTTTTATTTTCTCTTGAACAATTAATTGTAAGGAAATTAATAGAAAAATCTTTTTTAGATAAGAAATCACGAGAAGAAACCTTTGCTACAAAGAAAGAGAAAATAAAAAATTCTCGCTGTTTTAAGATATTTATCAAATATTTCTTCACTTTATCTCTCAGTAAATATCTTTTAATTCAATATAGCTTTTCATAGTAAAATCCAAAACTTTTCTTAAATCAAAGTAATATAATGTGGAAACCAAAGAGCCAAAACAAATTATTTTGTAAAATAAACGATATTGTAACTTATATTGAAGAAACAGAAAGATTATGTTATTGTTTTCTGTTATTGTTTTATATTTCATAATGTAGATGAGCATATAATAAAAATTACTATATTATTGAGAAAAACATAATCCCAGAACTACAGGTGAAATAAAATTAAAGTGACAAAATAGATAATTGGTGCTGGTGTGGGACCGGCTATAGCAGTTCACTGTAGGGTTTGGAAGACACGCGCCGGCAGGGAAACGTGAGAGAGGAAGAAGAGGAAAGAGACAGTGGAGGAGGTAAAAAGCTGACACGTCGGACGCGCGCAAATGTCGCTGTTGTTCGTCCTGCGTACTACTCCTGACACTTTCTCTCTCTTAATTGTTTATTTTTTTCGATTCTCCATTTGTTTTCTAGCACCTTGATTTGTGTTTAATTAACTACGGGAATCCGAGATTGGAGTATATATTTATACTATTTATAAAGATGAATTAAATAATCATCATTCTAGGCTCAGACAGAAAAGCAATGGTAGTATGAAATCATACATATAGGTGTGTAATACAATATCATTATGCATGTCAGTATTGAAAAACATTTGGTCTAACATATTTATGACGAACTAATCATATCTTACTAACATTTTGAATATCAAAATTGAAAGCTTACGTGTGTATATATATATAAGCAAATTAAACATTATAAGTATTGATCAATCACTGTGCAGAAAACATATCACAACATATAAGAAAATTAGAAATAAGTTTAGCGTTATCAAGAAAGAGTTTAGTAATAGTATCGTCGTTGACAAAGGAAAATAAAATGTGCAGTAATAATAATTAAATCAGTAGTTTAATTAAATCCAGTGATAAGGGCGTAAGGGTAAGAGTAAAATTATTTTTAATCAAATTGAATAAGTAAGATTTCAAGGTTGCTTTATTCCCCTATTAATAGATATTATTATTATATTCAAAATGATTTAGATATTAAAAAGAAGATAAAAGTGAGGAGGAGACGAGAAAGCGATGTGAAGAGATCATGCGAGGATATTAGATATACTCGTCGCACGAATAATAAGTCTGAAAGCCAATTTATCTTCTTTTTCAACCTGTTTACTTTTATTTGTTGTGCCTAGAGTAAATCAAAACCTAAAAATATTGATATAACTAATGTTAATCATGCAATTTTAAGTAGTGGATTGCATATTTCTATACTAATTAGATTTAGATGTGGACATCTTTGTTTGTGCCTTCACATGCGGATCATCCAATGGAGGTGCAATATTCTAAATCATGACATTTTGAAACGTTCAATATTATCTACTCGTTTTATTAACAAGTCTTTCACACTATTTTCAAAAAGAGAGGATACACGTTAAGTTAGACAGAACTAATATGCTTTTATCTATGGCCGAAAGTTAACAAAATGAAAATCTTTAATCTATAGTTGGTTAAAATCTTCCACTATCAATATTGTAACATAATATTTTTGCACTTAAACATTAACATGTGAGCTACTGTTTGTATTTGTTGCATGCTTCGAAATAGAAATCTAGTTAAAACATCGAAGAACGATATACATCCCTGCATAGATTCCTACATTAGCATGTAACAGTTTGTCTTGTATGGTATTGTTATACAAGTGACTGCTCCATCGAGTTGTGAACTCTTATATATATATGGACAACCCGTGATTTAAGAGTTTTGTTACCCATTATTGTAATATTCAAAATGGAGATAAGATTATGTGAAAGGAACCAAACGTCACGTACAGACTAAGCAACAAATGAGTCAAGAACAAAAACAAAGAGAATGACGCTTGACCGATTGATGTTTATATAAATTGCTTTATTATTTGGAAATTTGGAAACTTTTGATGAATCTAAGGACCATTTCCCTACGGTTATGCTTTTATTTAAATAATGTGTGTATAAGCGAAACAAACGAAGCAAAAGTGGGAAGACTTGGTGTAAAGTGATGGGATATGCAAATGTTGTGGTGTTAGGGTTTGTGTCATTCAACTTGTCCACTTCTATTTTAGATATAATTTTTTATTTACACCCATTAATTTATCCAGATTTTCAGTTTTAGTGGGGTTTCTCTATTTATTTTAAAATTAATTTTGTTTAAATATTACTCTGGAAGTTACGATTTTGATATTAACTGTTTGGAACTGTAAAACAATACTATTTGATTTCTGTATAATCAACTTCTCATCCCATAAAACGTTCACCGTTTAGGTTTCATATGGCATAAGAAAGAAATAACATATGGTTGAATGATGAATAAAGAAGTTGCAATGATCGTTTTTGCTGTGAAATCACAGCTCACTGACGTTTTTATCCTGTGTTTGATTTATTGTAAAGCAACTTTTAAACATTTCATTAGCAAATTTTAAGGAAACAATTCAGTTCAAATGCCAATTCAACTTTATCCATAGTATGTAACAAAAGTCAATATGAAAAAGGCAATTTCAAGTTAACTATGTATATGGGAATCTTTATAATAAACCGTGGAAACATACAAGCATCATGTGAGTTTAATAATGCAAATAACTAATATATAGCTAGTTAGATATATGATTAAATCAAAAATCATCTTTAGAAGTGCAACATCCACTAAACTAGACGGTTTTATTCCCAGTACATATACATAAATGTGCATAGTGGACTACATACAGCATGATCTTATTATATTGAAGATTGTAGATTACATCAAAATGTCTTTGGGAATAATTAAAGTTGAGATATAGTTGCTAAGAGGGGTCATGATGGGGAACACTAAAAACTTTATAGATTACCTTGTGAAAGGGGGCACTCATGAAATGGTCCAACCTCACTCACTACCCTATTGATTATAGTAGCTTTTGCCTTTTTTTGTTCTTTGTCCTAAGAATATATTTAAATTAATAAAGTTAAATTAGCAATTGTATGCTTATTTTTGGGGATTGGCCCCCACTTATCAGTTTTCACCCCTAGGCCATCAATGTGATTTGACTGCATAACTATGAATAAATGAGCCCAAATGGGAACAAAAACATTTGTCACCTCTTTTAGCCTTTTAACACTCCTCTCTTGTTGTCAATGACGTGAATCAGAATCACAAAATCCCACTATAGATATAACAGATAAATTCAAATTTTCAAAGCGAAGAGTACCCACAAATCAACCATTTTCTCAATTGACTTTTAATTTTCAGAGGTTGGTCTTTTGTATATTAAGGTCTAAACTAGTAATTGTAAACAAATTGTAGACCTCCATCGATAATAGATTACTTAGATTATCTATCACTTCTTTGAAAAAATTACATTGCCAAACGATATATTAAACTTGAAGAGAGATAGGATTTGGTAAACGCAAACATAAAGAGATCAATCTTAAAATCTATACAAGCACTAGGAGCATTTTTCTTTTTCTTCTTCTTCTTTTACGTGCGAATATCAATGACCTACCAATTTACCAAATGCCAAAGAAGAAAAATGACATTTTTCTCTTTCTTTCTTTTTTTGGCTCTTTATACTGAGTGGATTTGGTGTGAAGTATTCTGAAAGCACTGCAGAAAAAGCCACAAGACATTTGTTTATTTCTCATCATTAGTACCATCCAATTTCAAAAGATGAATAATTTAGAAAGAATTATAAAAAGAAAAATAGTGTTAACAATCAGTCATATCCCACTGAACCACAACACTGCAAAGCTCATGTGAATTAGATTTAGACCTCAAAGTGTTTCCCTTTTTGTATTCTTTTTACATATATTCAAATATCACAGAAAATATATATGATTATGATCACAATAGACCTGCACATATGTTCCTCCTATTGTTTTTTTTGTGTGCAGAATTTATGTCAGATTCTATAATGTTATTATAAGTTACAAAACTTTTTTTTTTGGTGCGAGTTACAACAAAACTTGGAACTTGATTTTGATGATGGAATAAGAAAAGATATGAAAGAGTGGTAGTATGAGTTATAGACCCATCTGAATACCTATAGAATATAGCAAAATCATTGCAATCTATCTCTCACACACTCTGATACCCCCCACAACTATTAACTACTATTCATGGATACTCTTTTTTCACTCTTGAACAGAGAAAAGTGTCTAGGAAAGTGTTTGTAACAGTTGTTTATTGTCTATATTAGGTGCCCATACATATCCCAAAGTCTAAGAAAAGAAGAGAAATTAATTTTAAAAGAAGAGAAAGAAACCCAACTACCCAAATCATTTATGTAGTTTGGTTGGGGTTAGTGGGCAGATATCATATCCAAGATGTAATAGGTTTATATAAAGTTTATGTATACATGTGCTAGTTCTATGTTAATGTATACATGAAAGTCCTCTTCTTTTTCATGTGGATAGATATCATGGAAACCAGATTGGACTATGTCAATGGAATAAAAAGATCTTTTGTTAGGGAAAAGATAACTAAAGTGCTGATGTGGGTATTAAGAAACAATTAAAAGAAAAGAGAAAAATGGAGAATCAAAAGTTTGGTAAAATGTCTATGATCTACATTTTGAAAATAGCAAATGTCTAACAGTAAAAAAGAAACAGACATGCATGAGGAGATTTAGGCTCAAGATAGCATCTTTATTCATTTAATCAACACCGAGTAATGACCACAAAGCAGCACTTATTAACACAATCATGGAATTAGTTGGTAATGGCATATAACTTGACCAATACAAGAAGATGCATTAAAGTTAAGATCTAATAACTAACACAGAAGAAGAAATGTAAATACTTCAGGAATATGTACTTGGATATTAATTGATCACTGAATTAGATTTTTGGGGTTTTGAAAAAATGCTGAAAACGATTTTTCAAAAGGAAATTGAGAGAGAGATTGGACCAAACAATGAAGGAAAATAATATTGGGTGATTGCATGATGTGTTCTTCTGTCCAAAACAGTACACATAATTCACAGAAAAAAATGGTTGGGACTGTAGTAGGACCACTCACCACTGTACAAAATAATGGACCATAAGAGTTTTTGTCCCCAAGATATCAAAACCTTCCATACATGAATATGATACCCCCTAAAGTTTGATCTTTTATGTGTCAAGTTGTTTATAATGCATCATCATCATCATCTTAAAAGTATCTAACTGGGGCATGGCTCTCCCCCTTGGTTTTAAAGAAACACCACGTCTTTGTCTGTGTACCAGACAAGTTTTCCAAGATCAATCAATAGAGAACCTGCTTAGAATAAGAAAAATTCAAATATCACAATGTGGTTATAAGTCTTTGTCAGTAGTTTTCTGTATAATCAAATGCAACATCAGCGTATCAATTCCAATTCGTGGTTGATACGTTGAGATGTTAATGGACGATCCTTAAGTTTGGTCTGTGATTTGGCTTTATCAGGGAAAAAATGTAGAAAAGAGAACAAAAAATATATATATATATATATATTATTAGAGAGAGGTGTGTTTAGTTGATTCTTGATGCTTCAATCAACCTCAAGATTTTGTCCTTTATGCTTTGAATTGTGTACCCTTCATTTGGTGATGAAGATGCCAAAATGACAAGGACATGAATCCATTAACTTGTTTAAAGTTTCAAGAAAGAAAGGAAGAATCTGACTCTGGATTGCAAATGGATAGGTTTCAACTATATATAGGTTAGTTAACATGTTCAAACAAGACACGCACCTAACTAAAGGACATAAACAGACAACTAACTATGCGGTTTATCACGAGAAACCAAGTGTTTTATTATTAGTCTTTATCCGTAAAAGTAAAAACTGATTTATCAGCAGCCTATTACCATGAGAAAGAGAGTTTTGTTTGTTTATTATCTATCTTCACAAAAACAAAAAACAGGGCCAGCAAAAATGAACGAGACGGGTCTTTTGGTTCGTGTACTGTGCAACTCTGTGGTCTAATAATGAAAAACACTGACCTTTTTGTTCTCAGGTCTCAAATGGGGAGTGTGGAGTGCGACTTAAATTGTCCTTCCCTTTGGCTCTTTTTTTCTTCTCATGATGCTCTTCACAAAGCCACATGAGTTTCTGGACCCCCTTCTCTTGCATTCAAAAAAATAAATGTTCCTTCGTGTGTGTGTGTGTGTAAACACATAGAAGATTCTTCCCCTTATCGTTTTCTCAAGAAAACAAATCAAGAGAGTCGTGTACACTGAGAAAAAAACAAGTGTCATTTATAATACACAACAACCTCCACATGGACAAGATTGTTTCATAATCACATTCACAGTACACAGTCACATCTCCCTTGGTACCATATTGTTAGCGGTATGACACGTTATAGCTTTCATCAAGATAGCATTCTCAATCAAACATATAGTATTATTTACGTTCTGGTTCTTGGAGACAAGTCAATAATATCTTGAACAAGTAGTACTACTCAACCACGCGATAATGATCAAGTGGCATGCAAGTTTTGGTTTGCTAAGCAACATGGGTTTGAAAGCATCCCATTACACATTACATACTGGAATGTGACCACGCGGATATGGATCCATTGCTTACGGTCCATTTGAATATACAGAGAGACGTTTCCATTTTTCGGGGTTTAAACAAACCAAAAAAAAGACAATGGAATGTAAAAAGAAAGGATACATCAAAATGCTTCTAATTTTCAAAGCCCTTAGACTAAATCTTATGTCTCTGGTTTTGATGTAACATCAAGAGATAACACTTGAAGTCTGCGTTTCATTACATACATTATTCACTTATCTCCGACCACAGAGTGCAACAAATCTCTCTTGGAACAATAATAAAGGGCACTTCTCGATCAAACTAGAACCAGCATAAGCCTCTTTGAGAAAGACTGTACCTCTGGCTCCTTTGTTAGTAATGTAGAAGATTCCCTGATGCTTTATCAAGCAAAGTATTAGTCTCGACGGAAGCAAATACTCCGAGTGAAACGCGTCAAGCTGAGCACACGTCACTCTCTTCTCCATCGTTAAACTGAGCAGCTCGTGAAGCAGGGCTACGACTCGTTTCCTAGCTCTGGGATCCGCAACATCAAATCTTCTCGCGTTTAGGTAAGGAGATGGAAACTCCATCTTCTGCCACTTCTCGAACTCCTCTAGATAACTCGCGTTAGGCCTAAAGCCAGGAGGAAACGAAACCCTAAACGCGTTTGGTCCCAAGAAGTTACCATCCTTTGTGATCCTAACCTTCTTTCTGTTCTCGAGAACTCCTTCACGGGCCAACCTATCTTCCCTTGCGGTGATAGCCAGTGAAGAATCCCAGTTCTCTAACACGAGATGGACTTTACCATTAACAACCTTCAAAGAGAAAAAATCTGGATACTTGGGGATCAAGTTACTCTTAAAGTCATGAGGCAAACCCATTGCAGACTGAATAAACTCAACCTTCTCCAGAGGCACTCTGCAATCAACAGACATCATCAGCAGCTTCCTGAGATTGTCAACGAGAATAGGTTCCATTGACTCTACAGCTTCACCTTCTTCATCTGCAATCTTCTTAGCTTTCTCAGTCAGCATAACGAAAGGAGGCTCTCTGTTCCCACCTCCAACGTGGAATATCGAAGGGTACTTCTCAATGGCAGCCATTAAGTTCCATTTCTGGACAAACCCAACATGCTTCTCGAGATCCCTTAGAAGAATGCTTCCATATTTCTGCGTTTGGATCATGGATTTGAGTTGGAGTATAAGAGCTGGCTTCTTCTTCAGGTCAATGGCTTTATCAAGCTCGTGAACTCTGTGGTACACTTTCTTCTTCGGTCTAAATCCTCCACCCGACTTGTGTCTCACCTGGACATAGGTACATTGCGATTCCTCCAACATGCTCTTTTTCAAAAACTGGTTCAGACCGGAAGTAATCAAATATCTTCTGTATGGTGATGGTTTAGACATTTTATCGAACACTTTATGTGCACAATCCGAAGTACAGAACAACACAAGTTACACAACACCTACTGGCTACAACTCGATTATAAAAAAAAAATATTACACACGCCAAAAGAAAAATAAATACAAACTCAGGCCCGACGTGCTATGTATAAGTCAGCCCACTTAGGTGATCCAGTAAAAAGAAAAGATAATTTGCAATTGATTGGACCCGTTGAGCTATTTATAAACCAGCCCAATGGGCCGGATGGTTTAAATTTGCGCTCCTTTTTTAGCTTGTCGGAGAGGAGTGATTGTAACTTTGTAAGCCTACACGCTTCCTGATATCTTAAGAAACAGTAGAAAAAGTCTTAGAACATGAAAACAAAGCCTATGATCAATAGGAAGCCACGAAATCTTGAATCAGAAGTCAACTTGGGGAAGCTTGAGGAAGAGAAACACAAACCTGCAGACTAGAGCTGAAGAGGAAGACAAGCACATACTTATGCAGAGGAAAATAAGCATTTAAGTTCTCAACTGTTATCATCGGAAATCGTCTTCGCCGTCGCTGGAAATCGTTTTCATTTAAAGTTCCGATTTGAATTTGGAGTTTTTGAGTTTTCAGATTTAATAACAAGAATAATTGATATAGAAAATTAAGGGATTTGTGTATCTATGACAAGAAAGCAAATACACCAATTCATTATGTTATCAAATACGTATGTATTAGTTCTCTGATATCACTAAAAAGTAGAGAAATTAAGTTTTACATCACTTTTATTTTGATAATTTATACTCCCACAGTTTTATATCAATTTATATTCTTTTCGTTTCATAATGTTATCTATGTTGAACTAATAAATTATATTCAGTTGATTAATTAGAGCAAACATTTTTCTTAACATACTAATAATATATATAATCGGACTATATATCGCTAATATGTGTAAAATATGTTAAAATGACATTCCTTTATTGTAGAGTAGTAATTTGACTGACCAATGCAAATGAAGAAATGCTTGAATCTTTTTTTAAAATGCGATTGGTTCTTAGTTTAAGAAATTTATCTAAATTTAGTGAAATGCTCTTTGTATATAACAACAAAATTAATTTGAAATTGACCAAGACTCTTTTCTTGAACAAGTATACGTATGAAATAGATTTAATACCTTTTTCTAATTCATCCCAAATCAAATAATACTTAATATACATCGAAATTCTTTTTAAATAAAATAAATGAATGTCCCACCAATCATGTACCGTCTCTGTCTCTGTGTGTGCGCTTAACTCTCTCTTATAAACCATTAACCAAACATTCGCATATACTTGTCTGTTTCTCTCTATCCATTGTCTGAAACCAAACATGAAGTCTCTGCTTCACCGCTTCTCACAAGTCGCCGACTCCTCCTCCTTCTCCTCTTCCTCCCACTCGTTTCGCTGCAACCAGATTCTCTGCTGCGATGTTCATCACCCAACGTTGGTTAAACGAGCAACCGTCGCGTCGAGTATCCCTTCAGGTCTTGTACCGGTTAACGTCGGAGAGAAGATGGAGCGATTCTTGGTGAGTGCTGAGTTGCTTAACCACCCTGTGTTCGTCGGTTTGCTTAACCGATCTGCTCAGGAGTATGGTTACGCTCAGAAAGGTGTTCTTCATATCCCATGTAACGTATTCGTGTTTGAGAAAGTCGCTGAGGCTCTCCGATCTGGAACCTCTCAGTCTCATGATGTGCCGGAGCTTGTTTCATTGTTATCCGGCGAAGATGTGTCTCTGTGGTTAATTACAGAGTAGCTAATGGTTGTGTTTCTTGATATTTATATATATGCCAAGGCCATTTTTGTTTGATCTTCTCCTTTTATTGTACTGATCAAAGGAACATTTTCTTGGTGATTGAGAATGAGAAGTGTATTTTCGGTTTCGTCTCCAAATGGCTTTTAATTGGATAAATAAAATTAGAGACTTAAGCTAAAGTGACGAAAACATTAATCATCACTTATTCAATCAAAACGTGAGTTATCCATTGTAGTATAGTTTAACAATTAAAACTAATCATTTTAAAAAGAAATTAAGTCTCAAAGGAATTGATTAATAAATGATAAAGATGTTGATTATACTGCCATGATATATTCCCAGCACCTAACATTTCCCCCAATAAATTGATTAAAAATAATCAGATGTGAGTCATACAATTTTAAATAAATTGAAAGTATTTGTTTATTATATATAACTAAATAATTATATACTAAGTAGTCATATAACTAATCAAGTGGATATTGATTTCAGAGAATCAGACAGGCTATAATATATTTATATCTTGTACGTTAACCTTTTGAAATTTGGAATAATAACATGACCAAATGTTATATCAACTTCTTATGTAAATAGTGAGACAGTGACCTACATTAATTTGTACTCCTTCTGTTTCAGAAAAATGCAAGTTTCTTTTTTTTTTTAAAGCTTCAAAAAATTACATTTTATTTTTAATGTATGTTTTATCAAATGATAATAATTAATTGTAAATATCAACAAAATAAATTGTAATCATTCTATTTTTATTGATTCAAAATTATGCATATTGAATCTAGATTTAATATATTTTATTAATATGTCTGAAAGTTATAAAATATGTATCACTTTCAAACACAAGATGGATGTATTTTTAAGAATTCAGCAACATGAATATGTCACGCAATGCTCTCGACAATGTAATGTAACATCCATTTCAATTCGTTTTGTCGGTTGAAAGAGAAAAAGAAATAGCTAAATGAAACTTAGGATCTGAAATAATGACTATCACAGACGATTTATTAAGATTATTTTTAAGACTAGGATAAAATGTTCTCACATGGCCATATCTTGCATGTACCGTTGTACGGCTGGACTCTTCGTGGGAAACAATTTGCTTCTCTGTTCACAGATTACAGCATATATTTGGTGAGATTAACAATTCTGTTCAAGGTACACGGTTTAGAGATGTGGCGACCTATGTGTGGTTAAAAGGATGATATCGCGTATCTTTTAAACTCTAAAGCACATGTACTGTTTTGTCCGAGTGTTCCAATTTTATACAACGTTGGTACGACGTACTAAGCGAGTTTTTAATTAGATGAACTGGAATGATCGTAATTTCAACAAAACCATGATTACCTTTAATTATTTACAAGATTCCATGATTACCAAAGTGGCTCTGAATTTAGGGAAAGAAAACAAACTAATAGAATTTATTACTAAAATATTATATAGAGAAGTACTGAAAATCCACTTCAACAAAACCATTCTCAAAACTAGTTTGAACAAAAATTTAAACGATAACATTAAAAGAAAAAATGGTTTTTCAAATTCTCTTCTTGGACTTAGGGCTCTTCGGTTTCTTCTTTGCCACGTTACTCTGTTTCTTCGTTGGATTCTTCTTCCGAAACTCAAACTCCATTCTCACCCTCTCGTCCTCTTTAATGCCTCGCAGAATGGTAAAATTCTCTTTCAGCTTCTTCCTGAGCTCACCCATGTCGATTTCAGGAACATCTTCACCGCCACTCTCACGTTTCCGTTTGTTGTTCAGCTTCCGAGACTCGCTCTTAGGCTCAAACGATTCCTTCTGAAGAGAGTAATCTGCAAACGCTTGCTGCGGAGTCACTGCAGAGAGAAACGTTTGGTTTTGAGAAGTGTTCATGTTGGAGATTGTTCCAGCCATCGTTGAGATCGCTGGATGATAGTGTTTGGTCAAGAGGTTGAGTTCCCATAGCACTGATGCGAAAGCCCCGCTTAGGTTAGGATCTGTTGCGTATGGCTGATACTTCTGCAGATTGAGATATTTGTATAAATATTTCAGAAAGTAAATTTGTATTTAATATGAGAGTGTAATGATCTGTGACGTACTGCGATTGAACCGGAAACAGAGCCGCCTCCAGCATCGTTCTCTAGAAGGTTTCTGCATTTGACGTTTCTCTGGAGGAGAATTTTCAATGTGACAAGCGCTGTAACAGATTTGCAGAGTGAGAAACGGGTTTGAGGATGAATGAATGTGTTTAGTGATGTTTGTTACCTGACATAGACTCAGCACAGCCGAAGCATAGCGCGAATGTGGCTAAACGTTTTACAAACGCAGCTGCTTTCTGCATGTCTTGGTGCCTGTCGTCGCACAGCATTATCTTCAGAGACTCGGCCAACACTTCACCTGAATCTCTGTTAAACATTCACAAAAGGCGTCTTAAGAGTCAACTAGATTCAAGCTTATTCCGCGGGTTGAAAAAGTTATATAACAAACCTTCCAGGGCGGTACTCGAGAAGGAGGTTGTAAAGCTGGACAAAGAAGTCTTGCAAGTCAACGTTCAAGGCGTTTAAGTTGCTCCTCATGACTTTGAATGCGACAAGGCAACACCTCAGGCGTTCAGATACTGTCAGCAGTTTCGAGTTTTTCTTCTTTGAGTCGGTGGAGACGCTACTGCTAGACGCAAGCTTCTTTAGATAGTTCATGAGATCTCCGATGTAGTCCAAGTCCAATTGTTGAGTGAATTTCGCCAACCCATCCAAGCATGGAGCGAGCAAAGGGTGCGGACCGAAGGCGTTAGGATTCAAAGTTGTGTCGTCTTCTTCTGTGCTGCTGCAATTAGTCAAAGTGACAACGTCAAAAACAACACACACAAAGCGCTATCTAGTTATCTGTGACTGTAAAGCCTTACTAGAACTAATTTATAAATCTATGGAAGTACCTTTCGCCAATTGAATACATTGTTTTTCTCAGGATACGGAAGTAAGTCTCAAAAACAGCAGATAGTGTCTCCGTCTGCATCTTTCGCCGCTCCATAGCATCTGGTTCATAGGTAACTCCCTTGTAATCAGCATTAACCTGAAAAAAGTCATCAAAAGATACCACTTTAGATCAAAGGAACAGTAAGACCGGGAACTTCTGATGTTATGGTCGTAAACGAGGGAAAACAATAGCAAACCTCAAATTTCACACCTACATATCTATTGCACAAAAGGAAAAGGAAAGTAAACTACCTCATCTCTGATCTTAGACATCATTTCTCGCTTGGATTTCTTCCTCTCGTTTTCCTGCACTTGGTTTTGCTCCTCTTGGTTATTTCTCTTATCATTTTTCTTAAATTTCTTCTTATTGGCTTCCTCTCTGTCACGCTTCCCGATATCCTCGTCGAAGCGTATGGACATGAACACCTAAAGACGGATAAAACCAAGGTTAAATAAATGACAAAAGAGATAAGAAAATATAACTAGATTGTTCTTGGAGAATACTATCCCACTAATTACACGCCTTGTATTAGTCTTACGAGATGTTTTCAACTGAAAATGATCATTTCGAGATCTAGCCTTTTCACATCAGGAGCAGTTCTTGCACCTCTACCCAATTAAATGATGCATAAATGTGTAGTTCCTAGAGTGTTGAAATAAGACCAATGGGCATACCTCAATAGAGTTAGGATGAAGTTGGCAATTTTGAGATTTGACTTGATCAGCAATCAAGCGTACAGCTTGCACAGTCAGCTCACCGCCATGTTTCCCTTCATTGGAGAAAAGAGACCTAATAGTAGTGCAACAAAGTCTCCTGCAAACACAACCATGCGCACCAAGTGAGTCTGATAGGAACCAAATAGATGCAGTAAAATGAAATGACTATGACAAAAGGGATATTAACACTTCTACTATGGGTTATAATCCAAGAAAATCATTCAAGATCTCTGAAAAAGAGTTAGAACAACCAGGACCTTACGACTTCGTCTGGGGAGCTAATATTCCTGACAACAGCAGTTAACAGGTTATCACGGTAGTTGAAGTGAGGTTTCGCATCCAGCAATGTACAAATGCACCGATTGGCAACTTGGTTATATACTGGCTGCCTTTCAAAGGCCATCAACTTCTGCAGATATGACTGTTAAGGACATCAGCAGCAAAGGCAAATGTGTTAGAAATATATTCAGAGGAATGAAGTATCAAATATAATCGATATGCATACCTTGTATGCTTTTAATAAAGTTGACTCAAAGAATCGTGTTTTCTTTACATCCTTTGAGACCTTCATCTCGAGCTCTTTGTCCGTAGGAAGTCTAATCCGATAGCTGGCACCACCAACAAATTAAAAGATGTCAATTCCAAATCATAGAGGGGGAGAACTAAAAGACTGATTAACAAAAAAAAAGTGTGAGAAAGAAATGGATAAAAATTACCCAGGAATAATATCTTTAAATACGGCCAACACAGATAACAAGCAGAGTTTCACTATCTTTGCATTTTCATCTTTGGAGATGTCTAACATTGCCTTCAAGGATCTTATGTTAGCCTCTGGATCAGAAAGTAGTAGCATTCCCAACTCTGCAAGTCTGTTTTTCTTATTTTCAAACGTCTCTTCAGCAGATAGTTCTTCTTTCACTTCCGCCTGACAAAACAAAAAGTCCTTCACATGTTAAGAAATGATAAAAGAAACCACAAGGTGATTTCGCTTTTTTTAATGGACAGGTATTATCAAGGTCAAGATGCAGAAAGCTATCAAGAATGATGCACATTAAGCATGTAAAAAGAATGAAAAATTAAAACTTTTAGCAACTTAATATTATGGAGAAAAATTAGAGAAACTAAAAACAGGCAATCACCAGAACTGCTGCTTGGGGTGTTTCTTCCTCTTGTATAATCTCTTCAAGCACTTCCTTCTCCTGTTTCTTTGCATCTTTCTTACTCTTTTTCGCTTTTGCTCTCCTTTGAGATTTGTTCAATATATGTTCATCTTCCAGGACATCCTCCTCTTCTGCCTCATCTGGGTCTGCTTCAGCTAATTTCGACTTCTTTGTCACTGAACCATATCAAACACGCAAGCAGTACAGGTAAGAATCCAAAGATTGTGACACTAAAACAAGGAGAAAAATATAGTTTTTTCTCGATTACCAGTTCGATAGTGGAGTTTTCCATCTAAGGTCTTGACAGGGAGCACATCAACAGGATCCACTTGGATCTCGTTACTCCCTTTCTCTTCTTGATTTACCTTCTTCTTTGATCGCTCCTCCTCATACTTATCCTCCACTGTCTTTGCTTCACCAACGCATTGCCTATCGTAATGAAAAACGAAATATCATCTAACACACAGCTTGAATACAACCACTGTATATAACAAACAAGACCTCTTTCGCTAATAGCTTCCGAACATATAAATTGAACACTATACCTAAGCAAACCACTAACAATAGAATGAATCTGAAATTTCACTCGCTGATGTCATCAAAATGAGGAAAACTCAACAGATTCAAAAATAATAATAGACGCACGAAGAATCAATCTCGAAGGGAACTATACGTCACCTGTTGATAGCAGTGGTGTCAATTCGAGAGACGAATCGGGCGTATTCCTTGTTCTCTTCGACGAACTTCACATCCTCGTCGGAAAACTCAATCTCCTCTTCTCTTACTTCCGGGGGAAGCTGCGGCGGAGGTATTGCCTTCTCTTTGCGGCGACTTTTCCCCATTATCCCTCGTTTGTTCAGCAGCAGCTAGAGAGAAGAGAGGAGAGGAGAGGAGAGGTAGGTTTTTGTGAAATTGAAAATTAGGGTTCAGGGTTTAAGTGCGACGAGCGAGAATAGTTAAATAATAATATGAAGATGTAACAGTTTTGACATTGGGCCAGGCCCATTTATTGGTAGCACTAAGTTTAAATGGACCCAAAGTGGTCTCTATGTGTGTGGATTAGTTTCCAGCTGAGAAACCGACTTGGTATTAAAAAATAATTAATTTATATTTTCAGAAATCACTATGTTTTCTTCAACAGACTAATTATTAATGTAATTTTCCGCATTTTCAGAGGTTGACGTACTACGATAATCACAAGAAAATAGGAGTATAAAATAGTTGTATTTTCCATACTATAATTGTTTTTTGGGGGTTTTGCATGAAAATCAAAGATGAAATCATAAAAACCCAAAATCAATAAATGGAGGAAACAAGAAACTGACACGTGGATTTTAAATGCTTTCGTGAAGGAAGGAAACAAATTTCATAAATGTAAGCAGGAGCATTGATTACAATTTAATAGATGTCACGGTCCAAATTAATTGAATTCGTTTCCATTAGGATGACTTTCTTAGCAGTTTTCTCTTTTTTTCTTTCTCGTTTTTTTCCATTCATTATACTAATATCTAAATCCACAAAGATAATTTTAAATTGTAGCTTATTTACATGAAACTACGACTATTATATTGTCAGATTTTCGGTGAAGATGACACCAATAGTGTTGTTATTTTTTTTTTTTGAAAACTAGATAGTGTTGTTATTTACTTATTTAGTTATAGACGTAAACCTAATTTCATAACTGTAGACGTACGACGACATTTTTGACATCTTTATTGTAAAACTAAAATTGCGCTAGATTTTATTTTGGATAAAGACGAATATCAAACTATATATTATACGTATCTGGAGAGTCTTTAAATGCCACACATTCAGAAATGTTAATGCCAAAACTATGCTACGTACGAAGTATTAATATTTATGGTCCCACTCTGGTTTTATATAAAGTCTTTAATCAATCTCATCTACTCGTCGACCGTAATAAAATACTACCGTAAGACCTTAGTCCATGCATCTACATGCATATTGCATTACTACGTTTCGTTACGTTGACATGCTATATTTTCTATTTTAAAGTTATTGTATTGAATTTTCATATTTTTAGTAGTTATCTGCGATTTATTATGCGTTAGCTGCAGTTATTGATGATTCATACGAAAATGGGTGCACTGTTGACCTCAGCAGTTGAAGTTAGGTCGGCATACTTTTAAATGACCTTATGATCAAATTAAATTCTCCAGACTTAACCACACAGGTATTACAAAATTAAATTCTCTTAAAATGGAACAGTTGTCCCATTTAATTGGCCTTTAATCAGTTTTCGTCAAACACACATTTGAATACTATTTTCTGTTTTTTGAGTTTGTTGAAGGTATCATGCATGCAAACCACTTCATAGTTTCATTTAGTAGTCAATCAATTCTCTTCAAATCCTTTTCTTTTTAGTATTACCTTTAATAGAATATCATAACCAGTCAGATCAAAGAAGTATTGGGATCATCTATACTAATAGTATGTTTTTATATTTACAACATAACGCTTTATTAAAAAATGTATTAATTATATATGATAAGCAATTTTTAATAAGTTTACACCACTAATAAATTAATGAATTTACTTTCTTTTGAAATTTAAATTTATCAATGTTAGAATCCATCTTTTCTGCCATATTCTTTTGGTAAAACAAATTTACATTCTGATAACGCGTGGAGTATATAAATGAATTAACAGAACTGTCAACAACAGAAAGTGTGTGTTTCTACAAAAGACAAAACGAATTTAGATGAACAAATACAACGAATGTAACTATCGTCCAACCAACCATGCATGGACTTTGTGTAAATTCAAAGTAGAAATTAATAGCATAGCAAAGCCAAAATTAAAATAATTAAATATTCTGATCCGTAAGTTCCATATTTCCTGTTCTAAATAATTCTACCTACAGTAGTAATTATTATTTTTTCCAATTGTTCAACATAACGCATTTACAGAATAGTTGTAGCACCCTCAAAAATCCATCGCATCAATTTTTTTGGGTCTTTCTTTTCAAATTTTTATCTATCATTTACAACATATCACCAAGACCCCCCAAAGAATAAAAGATGTTTCAGTTAACCCCCATAAGTTTCAAATTGATATGTTGAGATCAATCTTAACCTTCTTCTTCATGGAAGAAGAAGAAGAATCCGTAGGCAAAGAAACAACGGTATCGCATCTCGGACACCTCGGGTTGTTCTTCATCACCAGAACGTAGCTCAAACACCCAGGACACCCAGCCGCCACCGGCGACGCAGCCTCCGTCCGACGATGAAGATGATCGTCCGGCGATTGCCGTTTCCTGAACGTAACCGGATCTCTCTCGGCTCTCTCCAGAGCCGATTTCACCTTGTCCAGCGTGCATACGCTCTGGAAATTACGGTTCGGCGATAGAGAGAGAGGATGGGAGGGACGAAGCTTCAGCTCCGGGGAGGTGTCGTCGAAGAGGTTGAGCAGAGGCTTGGCGTGATGAGGATTGGTTGGATTCGGAGGGAAATTCAAATCCTGAAACGTCGTCGTTGTCGTCGTTGGTACTGTTTGATTGGATGATGATAGATCTGAGTTTGTTATCGTCGACGAGCTCGTTGAGTTGCATCGTTGCAGATAAACCTTCCCTGACTGTTTCAGAAAAAAAAAATCAATTCTCTCTGTAATTCATTCGATGAGAGAGAGAGGAGAGAGAGAGAACGAACCTTGAGATCGAGACGTTTCTCCCATCCGGTGGGGACTTGAAGATCGAGGTCGAGCTCTAGTGACCGATCACCTCCTCCTCCTCCTCTGCTTCCGAGGAGATCGCGAGTCATCGGCGCCGATTTCGCGCCGGAGGATTCTTTCGTCACCGTTCGATCGTCGTTGTAACCGTTTAGTAACCGTACGAGGGAGCTGACGTCAGCAGCCATACCGGAATTGAGAGGAATGAAGAGAGGGAGAGAGAGTAATGGTAATGGAGGTGTGTAAAAAACGCAGAGTGGGTTTTATAGAACGAGTCATTATTTTGAGAGCCGAAGTGTAGAAATAAAGATTGTAGAGGAAAATTTAATGCAGTTTTAAATTTTTTATTGATTGCTGTAATTTATTGAATACGTTTCATATTAAATATTTATTGTAAATTTCGAATTTTATATTACGTATGTGTTTGATAAAATTTATAATTTCATTTATATTTATATTTTATTAATTTGCAATAAATAAAATAAGAGAAATTAGGCTCTATATTAGCATGTAGTATTCAAAAATTTCAATGGGTTTATTTGTGTAATAAACTAATAACCAAAATAAAAAGAAATTAATTTTATAAAAAATGAAGAAAAAATAGAAGATAAGCAGTGGTGAATATACAAAGAATATGAGTGGAGATGTCCACCGTAAGTTTGTAATTTTAATGTAATTTTAGTCAGATTTTTTCAATTTGTCCATGTTAAATTTTTGAAGTTACAAAAGTTTGAACAATATTTTATAGTTTTACTCCTGATCAGATCTTGTTCTAGATCCACCACTGAAGAGAACTAGTGATTTTATTTTTAGGTAATTAGTGAATTTATGTTCTTTTTTAGACATAGTTAATCTGTGTGGTTATATGACCTAATTTCCCATTCTTAATGTTAATCAACTAGTTTACATCGATATTGTATATAACTAATTTGGCTAGCTACTTCATTTTAAAGTAGATTGTTAGTAAAAGAATAAATTTATAGTAGAAAAATGAAGTATTATTCAATATTTTACAATTTTTGGTTCAAATTTGATTTTTATTTTTTTCTTTTAGAGTTGATTTACATTGCTTTCTCTCTGGTGTAGAAGCTATGCAGTATTAATGAGGAGGTTACATTTATCGTTGTACCATTATTGACTAGCATTTAAATTTAATGAATTTAATGTGTGTTGATCTCTAACCCTTTTTTCTTTCCTCTACTCTCGCTCTACACGTTTTCTAACTATTCGATTTCTTGTGTATCCTTACCATATTTTTGTCACATTTAGATTTCTATATAATTTTACATCTTTATGACATTAAATATACACATCCTCCTTCTTCACAACAGTAATACTCAACCCACTCTTTTATACCTAAGTGTACTGTTTCTTTATGTTTCCTTGTGATATATACAGTAGTATTTTTCTTGTAATTGTGTGTGTAGCATTTTTCTTGTACTGTTAGTTTTTTTTGTGTGTCAGCTTCTTGTAGTAATCGTCGAATGGAGGAGAGACAGAGCCAAAGTGTCTTAAATGCGATAGTGAGACGCATTAAATGCTAAGAGTCTCTCCATAATTACTTTTCAAACCTTATTACTCCAATTAGTGATATGACTAATTCCCTTTTATTAGTCAACCGTGATTAGTTAAATACTTCCTCCGTGATCAAGTGATATTTAGAAAAAGAAAATTGTTTCAAAATTAATTGATATTTTTATTATTTTAGATATAACTTAATGTTATTTAGAATTCTGACTAATTATAAAATATTATTTTTTCTTTGTATCATTTTAAGAAGTGTTTAAAGTTTTTGCACAAAGATTAAAAAAATACAAATTTGTATGTAATTTACTTTGGTTATAGTTTCAAATGACATTAAATCTTATCTAGAATTGTGAGAACATTATTTATTATAAAACAAAATTAAAATCATTAACACCATTTAAAATGATACAAAGGGAATATATGTTTATTGGTTAAGTTAATTTTATTTAATTATATTTATACATAACCAAGATAAACTGTATGAAAATTTATATTTTCTTAATTCACGTGTGTAAACCTTAAATTCTATTTAAAATAATACAAATGGAGCAGTACTAGTAGTAGTGTAGTACTGATTGATGACTAATTATGCAATTCATTACGCAAGAAAATCGTTACAGATTTTTAAAAATCTTCATGTAGATTGCCGTTTCGAACTTTTTTCCATGTTGTTGGCTTTGAAAACACATATGCGACACTTCCTAATTTGTGTTTAAATTACAGTCACGGGAAAAACTATACCGACGTTATTTATCGATTTTGTTTAATTGTTTGCAAGTCAACATTTAGAAAAGTATTTATATAATTAATGGCAACAAAAATGGCAAGATATTAATTAATTGGCTTTTTTAGGAAATAGGAAGGTGTAAGCATTTAAGAACAGACCCCTATAGCTTTGAATATAAAGTTTCTTTTATTTTTCTAGGGTGACGAAATGATGATGCTCACGGATGATATTCTTAAATACCTAACATTTTATACACACATTCACGAATACTTTATCGGGATTGATCACTTGACGTGAGAAAGTTACTTCTAATAAATATCTCAACAAATTGTTGTGAAAAATAAATAATAGTTCGACAGACTTTTTTTCTGAACAATCTATCTTATTAAAACAGAAACATTTTGTTGGACCTAACATTTATTTTGTAAGTTTTTAAATGAAATACACATTTATACTTTATAGTTAAACATACATTAAATCACTAATGTTCCTTTCTTTATAGTACTATCCATGTTTCCAAACAATATACTTATTTCTTTATACTACTATCAATGTTTCCAAACAATATATTTTATATACTACTATCAATATTTCCAAACAATATAATAATTAATCTTAGTTATTTTATATCCATAATTTTCTCTTTAATTTTTTTAGAAACATCATAATTTCATAAATTACAAATAATGAACTTTAAAATTTGGATTATAAGATTACAAATTATGAAACTATTACAATTTAAATCAAATTAGATTACATATCGGTCATCTATTAGTTCAATCGATTAGTCTCGGGTTTTAGTGATCTTTTAATATGAATATTTTAAAAACCTAAATTGAATTGTTAGATCTCCGGATTAACCGGTATAATCACAATCGGGTTGAATTTAAAAACATTGATTTAAATGCAAAAATATTTTAGATACATACTCTTTAAAAGTTACCAAAATATTTTTTAAGTTATTAGTAAAAATTTTCATCCCAAAATATTCTGCGCTTCTAAAGCGCGGGTCAAGATCTAGTTTATATGTTTATATGTTATTTGGTGTACATTAATGTATATTCGTGAGGATACTTGCTCCTAACCAGACGGCTGGCTCTAAATGTGTAACCGTATCAATATACAAATGCAGTGTGTATTAAATTTGGTATATTAATGTGTATGGCAGTGAGACTGGTCTTAGGATTTCAATGCATTTAAATGGGAGATTGGTGTGGTTATTAAATTGAAAGTTAAATGAAATTAGATTTATTTTAATGCACATTACAAACCTTAAAATCCCAGGCATTTACTCACTCCGAAGTCTATTTAAGTACTCCCTCCGTTTCAAATTATATGTCGTTCTAGAGCAAAATTTTTGTTTCAAAATAAGTGTCGTTTTCGGTTTTCAATGCAAAATTTATTGAAAATATTCTCTATTCTATTTTTATATTGGTTGATGTGTATTGGTAATAGTATTTTTATTTTGGAAATATGTAAAATTAAATATTTTCTTAATCTGTGTGTAAAGACTTAGAACGACAAATAATATGAAACGGAGGGAGTATTAGAATATAATTTCTCCGTTTTATTTTCTTTTAGGCTGGAGTGGGAATATCGGTAATGCATGCTTAATTTCCACTAAAATGTTTATATATCTATGTATTTTATACTGCATGATTTATTAGTCAGGGAAAAATATACAGTATTTGTTTTGTATACATCCAAGAGCTGCACAAGCATTCCAATAAATATCCAAAATACATTTTTTTGGTAATCATATCCAAAATACATTGATCGAGCAAAGTGATAAAATATAGTTTCAAAAAATACTCAAATATTTATAACAAAAAACAAAACTCACATGTGAAAAGAAAACTAAAGTGAGAGTTTCATAAGCTAAAAAAATTAGGTTGAGGTCGAGAATCGAGTACTTTTTTCATCTATGGATCCACCATCTTATATTTGTAGCTCGTCGGTTTCAACGCGATAGGCCCATGTAGAGTGTACTAAGCGCATTCTTAACTTAAGGCCCGACTATTATTCCTCTCAACTTGTTTTGAGTATATGTACTCTCAAGGAGTTTTTTTTTAATTTTTAATACGGACTCTTTGAGAGTCCTTATTATTATTACTTCTATAAATCAATACAGTATAACCTCTTTAAATTAATAATCAATAGATTAATATCTCTATTAATTAATATAATTTCATAGTTCCAAAATGAGTTTTTGGTTCAATTATTATTTCAATAAATTAATAGTTTCTATAAATTAATAAAAAATTATAGTTTTGGTGTAGTCCCAACATTATTAATTTATAGAAATTTCACTGTAATTTGATAACCAATAATAGTAAGTTTTTATCTATAGTTAATTTTCTGATAAATTATTATCTCTTCAGATTAATTAATATTATAAGTTTGATGCTATTAATTTATTAATTTATTATTTGTTATTCTTTTGAAAAGTGCTTTCAATAAAATGCATAACTAAAATATTACAGTATACATTTTTATTGTATATTAATATATTAATTGACACGTTAGTGATGATATAAATCAAATGGAATAATTACAAAAACCTCTGGTAGAAACAACTTTAAAAATATTAAACAACACGTTTATTATATGATGAGATAAGATTTATTCTCATCACAAACCCATGTGCGTCATGCATGCGTGATGATTTGTTTTCTCTGCTAAACCTTTTTAGTTTTTTTTTAGTTTATGCTTTGATTATTTTGCCGTTATTTTATTAAATTTGGAATTATTGGCTTTTTGCTTGGACTTAATTAGTGATTAGTTAGGTGATCAGGAAAAATAAAACCCACCACTATTAAGCAAATGTCCTACCAACCCAAGGATGTATATAATATAGTGTTTATTGTTTAGGATCTCATGTTTTTCAATAATAGGTGTCTTATTGAATCCACTTAAATCTTTAGTCGAACGTTAACTTCAACTTGAAAACTAATTTTAGGTGATTATTAGGTAATTTTAAGTTCTACTATCCTCATGTTCCCTTTCCTAAACCTACTATTATATATTTTGTGATAAATTCAAAATAATTAGTCTGGAATATCATGGCCCACTTAGTAAAGACGAGTTCCTTCTTACATTTGGATTGCGAATTTGAATTCTACCGAAAAAACTATTATATGATGTCTTTAGACACCCCACCCCACCCCACCCCACCCCACCCCACCCCACCCCACCCCACATGGATATGAACTCTTTTTTCGGTCCATTTTAAAAACTCTATGCGTAACTCTTTTTGAGCGTGAGGTTTACTTCTGAATTATCAAAAAGTATATTCAAAATAATTGTGCGAAAGATTATGAATCATTTCAGTTAAAAAGAAAGAAGAAAGATTATGAATAATTTGAATTGGGCTATGCGTTACTATTCATTGATAAATTTGGTTTGGTTACATGCCACGTCGTTAAAACGTTCACTGATATCTTAGTGTATGTTATTGTTAATCATAGGATTGAAAGTGGCAACATATACGAATAACAAACACCTATTATGAACACACACAACACGGTCACATAGCCTTATTCCCTTAGCTACCAGCCTACCAATCTAAAGTTTAAAGTTGCACTCAAAACTGATTCTGACGTATGGATTACCAGTAGCAACATTCGTGCTTTCATCATAAATTTACAGAAAAAGTTTCCATCGTTTCGATAAGGTCCATAATCCATAGGGACGTTGAAAATATTATCTCTCTTTTGGCCACTAATAGTTTACTTTTTCAAAAAAGATTGTAGTAAAGCTTTTCCACTCATAGTTTGTTCACCAACCTTCTGATTACAAAGAGTCACATAAAAAAAGGCAAAAGCATATACCGCCATGTTTTCTTATGTCGGCTTCATTTATACATTTAGAACTTGTAGTTGTGAACATTTTGCAATACTTTGAATAATTGTTTGGACTATTACTTCGAGTTAACTTCACTTGTCGGTAATACTTAGTATTCAGATATTAATTATTTCTGGAGTATATAGCAGCGAATGTATCACAGCTACTTTGAATAGTTTGGGATGGTTACAGATAAATTAATTAAGTAATGAAGGTTTGGTGATACTAAGTAATTAACGTAGCCAAGTGCCAACAACAACACCAAACCCACCAAACATCAAACAAGTCAATAAAGACGTAAGTCTCTGACCTTTTCCACTCTTTTTAGTCTTTAGTTTGGTGAGATTGTGCACTATGCTCACACATACTCCTATGCGTTTGTTATTTTCGGATGTGATTTGAAATTACTTTAATAATTATTCTACAGCACTAAATTTTTCTATTTTCCTTTAGCTCTCAGTTTCGACTTTATTTTAATTTATTTAAAGTTTAGAAAACATATGTTCTAACTGATGACCATGAAAATACGAACAATAATAAGTGAGAAAATAAAAAGCAGAACAAAACAAAAAGAATATTTATTCTTTTTGTTTCATATCAATTTTGATAAAAATGTTTTTATTTTATAATTCTTTAAAATTTAAGAAAAAATAAGGAATATAATTTATACGCAGTAAATATTTTTATAAGTGATGTGATTTTTAAGAAATGAGTAAGAATTGATTATTTCTCTTTTAATTCCCTATGTCACCGTTTAGCCCAATACAATTAGCATACATTTTCTATTTATGTTTGTGACTTACCTATTTGTTTCGGTAAAA
Organism: Raphanus sativus; assembly: GCF_000801105.2. NCBI lineage: Eukaryota > Viridiplantae > Streptophyta > Magnoliopsida > Brassicales > Brassicaceae > Raphanus > Raphanus sativus. The sequence goes on along the minus strand of NC_079519.1, from coordinate 1,003,852 downwards.
AAAAATTCCAATTTACACTAATTAAATGTCACGGCATGGGGGGAAGGGTCACTAAAAATGAAACAGCATTGTTCATGTGAGTTAGTTTCTTAATTAATCCTTGTGTTGGAACTACATGATTATGGAATGTCTATATTCAAAAGTTGGTATTTATGCATGGAACCAGATTGCTTACTTAGACAAGACTTGCTGACGAAAATTAATATTAACAAATCTCATTGCTTACCTTAAGCTAATTCTTAATTAATTAACAAGTTGTAGGCAGAGCCGGTCCTAGAAAGTGGGGGGCTGAAAGCAAAAACAAGAAAATTGGCCTATTATTACAAATAAAAAATCAAAATCAAATGTTGGAGGAGGAGGTGTTTGAACCCCTTACCTTTGGTAGTCAAAGGTTATGCAGTAACCATTTAAGCTAATGAAACTTTTTGAAATATGTGGCCGATTTAATACTTATTATTTAGCGGCCGGAAGCAGGTGCTTGGTCAGCTTCTACTAAGGGCCGGCTCTGGTTGTAGGTGTTAATTTGTCAAAACACTATATAATATGAAACAAATTGATATACGAAATGTATTCTCGCCACTTTGTAATAATGTTTCTGTTTGAACAAAACATCAAAATTTTATCTATATTGGGGTACTAGTTATAGTAACTAAAGAAAAATAAAATTAGTATGTAAGATATTAATTGTGCAAATTTCATGGGATCAATGTTAAAAGAAAAGATAAGTTGCATGCATCATGTGGATGCCAGATCAAGTATCAAAGAGAAAATGGAATCATACCAAATAATCAACCACACCACAGACAAACTTTTCTCACTCAACAAATCTGATTTGACATTTATCAATCCCTTTGTTTACATTCATCTTTCTCATGTCAAGATCACACTCTTACCCCTCACTTATATAAACAACAGAACCCAATTCTATTTGGTAAAAGAGAATCTCAAACTTGAGTGTATATACATAACACACATATATATATATATAATATATAGAGTGAAAGACAGGGATATAGAGAGAGAGAGAGAGAGAATGGGAAAAGGAAGAGCACCTTGTTGTGACAAGACCAAAGTGAAGAGAGGTCCATGGAGCCCAGAAGAAGACTTGAAACTCATCTCTTTCATTCAAAAGTTTGGTCATGAGAACTGGAGATCTCTCCCGAAACAATCTGGTAAGTTGTTCTGTTGTTGCTTTGCGTTCATTTTAATGGATCATGATCAAAGCAAAGTCTCTTTAATAGCTCTTTTTTTCCTCTTTGATTCCGAAAAGGTTTGTTGAGGTGTGGGAAGAGTTGTCGTCTAAGATGGATTAACTACCTCAGACCAGATGTGAAGCGAGGTAACTTCAGTGCAGAGGAAGAAGAGATGATCATCAAGCTTCACCAGAGCTACGGAAACAAGTAAATCACTCTATATATGCTCTGTTTATATGATTCTTGATATTGATATTGACATTGGCTTTACACATTTTTGATTAGGTGGTCAAAAATAGCTTCTCAACTTCCAGGACGTACAGATAATGAGATCAAGAATGTGTGGCATACCCATCTAAAGAAAAGACTGGTTCAGAGTTCAGAAAATGCAGATGAACCGGCCTCGCCAAGTGCTAGTGATTGTGGTTCTCGTGGGAAGGTGGATAAGACTCAAGCAGAAGGTTGCTTGAACATAAAGACATCTCATGACTCTACTAGTTCAGTTTCTTCTGGTGGTTCCAATAATTCAAACCAAGAAGATGATCCAAATAGGAGTCTTATGTTTGAGTATAGCCAGTTTAGTGATATTATTATACAAGAGGTAGACAAACCAGACCTACTTGAGATCCCTTTTGACTCAGATATTGACATCTGGAGCTTCTTAGATGATTCAAACGCAAATGAGAACAGCTCAGCTTCAAGAGCAGAAGAAGAGTCTGATGAGGATGAAGTCAAGAAATGGTTGAAGCACTTGGAAAGTGAACTTGGTTTAGAAGAAGATGATCAACATCATAAAGAGGGAGAACAAGACAAAGACTCATCATCATCATCACTCTTGAATACCTACGAACTCATGATACATTAACAAATACCAATTGTGATTTACTTGACGTATTTTCTATTTTCATACTATGATCACAAAGAGACTTATTATTATGGATATGGATATTTAAAAGGAAAGTTAGGTAGTAGAGAAAATGTCTCCCATAGTTAATTTCTTGTCATTTCAGTGTATAGATAATACATATATAGTTGGTTAAAATATAAATAATACTAAAACTGTAGATCAAAACCATCTTCAAATAGAGTAATCAATAATGGAGTTAAGTTCTACTCAATGCTCCCTTATTTGAAAAATAAGATGACAAGATAAAATAAATGAATTATTCTATTTATAGAGTAACCTCATTTTTATTCTTTTATATAGTGAAAGAGCATATCCAACCCTATGTTATATTTGCATTTATATTCTATAATAAAGTAAAATCTATTCCAACCCATCTCTATTTCTTCTTCTAAAATAGAAATTGCTATTTTTATCTTAATATTTAAGGGGAAAATAGCATTCCTCTATAATAGAGGCATGTTTTTTATTTGCAAAATGATCTTTTATTTTTTGTGATTATAATTAAAATACATATTTATAGATAAATATAATTAATTTTACATATAATGACACAGTTTAAATTTTCACAATTACAAATAATCATAAATAAAAAATACTATTGATTTATTCAAAATTGAAAAAATAAAAAATGATATTTAACGTTTTATATTCAACTAAAACTAAAATCAAAATTAACTATTAGAAGTTTTACATAACTTTAACATATTAATAAAAATATTTAAGTTCAACCTAAATATTAATCAATATTCATTTCTCACTTTGAACTGCATTGACAAAGCATTTATGTGAAAATATAATAATATGGTTAGATAATATCTACTTTATTTTATTTTATTATATATTGTAGCTTTTTGTAATAAAATGTTTAGTTTAAATAATATTACAATTTTATGAAAATAAAAATTTACAATAATTGAGTGAATTTTCAAAATTTATAAATAGAAGATACTAGTTGTAAAATAATAAAAGAATTTTTTAGGAATATTTTTTTAGAAGAAGAAATAGAAGAATACATTGGAAAAAAACTCATTTCTATAATAGAGTTTCTCTATTATGGTGGAAAAAAATAGAGAAATACATTGAAGATGGTCTAAAGAATAGAGTTTTAAACATTTTTACTTTAAACTCTATTTTTATGTTAAAAATAAAGTGGAGTTAGAAAATATTTTAAACCATCGTACTCAAAGAGTTTTTTCTTTGGTAAACTTCTTACTCAAGAAATTTCTAGAAAATATGAAGAAAAATAGTTGATGGGTTACGTATTGGGTTGGTTTTGATAATTTGAAACGTCATTGCACTTGTCTTGTAAAAGATATTAGATGCAGCAACTACTTTGGCTGAATAACAAGTAAACAAGTGTGAACTTATCAACGAGTCAAGGTAACGTCCTTTTCTCCATACTTTCACTCTTCTCAACGTGTATAATGCCAATCATTACTAATCAAGAAGATAACCTCAAGAATGTTGCAACTCTCCTATTATTTTCTTGAAAATTCAATAAAGTTAGGTAAAATCAAGTTGGTTATAACAGATCTAAATGTTTACTTTGCAATCATGTATAAATACAATGACTAGATTTTTTCATTCCATATACTTATAAGATTATTTTCAAATTGTATGAAAAACAGGATTTAGTTTGTAGTTATATAGGAACACAAGGTTTATTTTGGAATCCTGTATAAATACAAAGACTGCTATTTTGCAATTCCTTATTAGTATTAAGATTAATCTGAAATTTAACATAAATACATGATTTAGTTTGCAGTTATATACGAAGACGAGGTTTATTTGCTTTTTCTTTTTGTCGGCAACATTATAGACTTATATAGACTCTGATAACCAGTTTGGAGGTTCTGCATCCACGTGGACTACAAAAGACGGTTGCTTTCTTGCACTAGGCCATCCACCACAAATTTATTTGCTATCCCGTATAAATAAAAAACTATTATATTATAATTCCTTTCAAGTATAATATTGTTTTGAAATGTTATACAAATACATGATTTAGTTTTTCTTTCTTTTTAATACATGATTTAGTTTGCAGCAACATATGAATAAATGTTTATTGTGGAATTCTGTATAACTATTATGTTTATTTTGAAATTCTGTATAAATATAAAATTTATTTTGCAGTTATTTATGACACACCAAGGTTTATTTCGCAATCCTGTAAAATAAGAAACGATCTATTTATAGTTCCATATAAATATAAAGACTATTTTGAAATTGTATGTAATTACATGATTTAGTTTGCAGTTATATATGAATATACAAGGTTTATTTTGCAATTATGTAAAAATATAAGGTTTATTTCGTAAAACTTTAGAAAAACAAAACTTATCGCCCCCCTACCGACTTGAAACTGTCTAACGGGTCGGGTTAAACTGTTTTCTTTGCTAGTCGCAGCAGTAGCTTGCAGAAGAAGCCAATGGAGTAGTAATCAGGTTTATAGAGCGAGTGATAAAGTAGCAGAAGGTGTAGTGTCTTGTCTTGATGAACTTCTTAAGAAATGCCACGTCGGCGCTGTAGATCGGGTGAGTCTTTGTTACTAGATTGGATAACATAGTCTCAGCAGCTAAGTGATGGAGGTTGTATATTGCAACATAGTTTGATACATTACTTTTCTCCCATCTTGGGGGGAAAATATCTTCTGAATTGTTATTCTTTCTGTAGATTGGTGCTGCTGACGTGTTGGCGTTTTTTTCTACCTGGTGTTGTTAGCCGAATTGCCAAAGTGTTGCATGTTTCAAGAGCAATGATAAGCGGAGCTGCAGGAAGTGTTGATGCACTGGACCAAGGAATCAGAGGTTTAGCCGAGTTTCTTATGATAGTCCTTGAGGCTGAGGCTACTTTATCGGCTTTATGTATTTCTGATGATGATATCAAGTTGCAGAAGCATGAATCTGCACACTCAGCTTCGTTCCCTGACAACAAAACCTTCAAGCGCAGAGGACAGAAAAATCCAGTTAGAAACTGAGTCGTGACTCCTTTCATGTTGAACGTACAAAGGAATGGTTAGAGAACACAGCATCTCACGTGAATTAGCTGTTGTGCGAGACATTTCCTCATTTATGCTATTTTTTTTTCCCGTTCTTGGATATATATTTGCCTTCTGTCTGAGCCATAACTCAGCATTCACTGGTTCTCTTGAAAACCTCGTGGCAGAAAGACCCTCAACATCTACAGGCTACCTCCCTTCCATCACAGAGTTAAAAGTGGGGTTTAGGGAGACCAGTCGCAGCCACGCTGTCCCAAGTATCGCTAAATCAGATCAAGTACAAAAGTGGAGATATCGCAGACCAGTAAGCTTTATGTTACCTCGAATTCCTCCTTGGTTCTCTTATGTTGGTAGTCAGAAGCTCTACGAGATACTCGCTGGAATCCTTAGACTTGTCGGCTTATCCTTATTGGCAGGTGAGTTCGAAGTCATTTGAAACCATTTTCAAAACATTTTAGCTTATAGATGAGTCAGTTACTGATAGCAAATGATCTCTTTGTGTCTGCTAGGATCTCAAAATGATGGGAGCTTAGCAGCCATTCTGGATATTCCTCTGGGATGTTTTCGAGGTGTTCGTGTAAAGGAGTATAGTGGTGAAAGACTGGCAATCATGGTGTAATGGAACTGGTTCAGGACAGTTAAATGTAATTTGATTCAAGACCATCACAATAACTTCTATTATAATTAAAATCATGCCCTTCTTTTTTTTTCTTCTTTTTTGTAGGTAGGGCATCTGGTTGTATCAAATGCAGATTATGTTGTTGACTCTATTTTTCGCCAGCTGCGCCACCTGGATCTTAATCCTCATGTCCCAAGTGTTCTTGCTTCTATGCTTTCTTATATTGGAGTTACTCATGAAATATTGCATTTCTTGGAGGAACCGGTAAGGCCATTTTGCAGTGAACAGTTTAATCAGTGTGTTAAAGAATTTTTTCTTTATTTCGTCTTGGGGGTGATCTGCAGATGCGTTTGGTTTCTCAAGAACTAGAGATTGTTAGTAGACAACAACATCCAAATCTAACTCTACCCTTCTTGAAGGTAGATTCAGTCTTCTACAGTCTTTTTAAATCATTAGTTTTCTTGGTCTACAAATACATATCAATTTTGGTAGCTAGGCTGTTGCTGTGATTGTAAAAGCATCAAAGAAGGAGGCTTGTCTATTACGAGACCGGGCCAAGTCATATAGTGACGAGGTTAAGACCAAAGGCATCTGAATCTGATGCCATAATATCGGCTCAACAGAGAGGTTCAGACGCTGAGAACAATTTAACGAGGAAGAATGGGAAAACATACTGCTTGAACTGAATCGTTCTAAAAGATACAGACGCACAGTTGGGTCGATCGCCTCTTCATGTTTAATTGCAGCCACACCTCTCCTTGCATCATCAAATCAAGTTTCATGCTTAGTTTCTCTCGATATAATCGAGGTACAGTACATTTAGATTGGTGTTCTTTAAGTTCTCTATCTAGTTCAGTAACTTACCAATTATACAGGAAGGAGTAGTCGTTGGGATAGCGTGCAGCGGCGTAAAAGGGTTAAGAGAAGCTGCTTTGAACGCGTTGAGAGGTTTGGCTTGCGTTGATCCTGACCTCATTTGGATACTCTTAGCCGATGTGTACTATTCTCTCAAGAAGAAGAAGAAGAAGAAGAAGAAGAGGTCTCTGCCTCTTCCACCGTCAACAGAGTTTCCAGAGATATCAATGGTTTTGCCTTCACCGCGAGAAGATTCTCCGGGGAGGTTTCTATACGTTAAGTACGGTGGTGGTCGGAGCTATGGTTTTGAGTTGGAGTTTAGCTCCGTTGAGACTATCTTCAAGACAAGTGCAGTCTCTTGTCTTTGTAGACCAAATGTTTTGTTAATAAACCAGCTTGTAAATACGAAAAGGGTGTTACATTCTATTGGGTAAAAAAATGGGGAAATATGAGAAAAATAAAATAGTACGGGGTTTTAAATGAAATTTAGGCATAAGAAGACCCGACCCGACCCGACCCGAGAATTAAGATATCAGGGCCCGTATCAAATAAGTGCTCATGTCGTTTGTTTAGAGTCACTCCGACGGGGAAATTAATGGGAAGCGAACGGAGCTCGATGGAGAAGAAGAGGAGCAGAGCACGGAGCGAAGATCCTTCTTCGTCTTCCGAGAGTATGTACTCTCTTTTCTCCTCTGTCGATAAGATAATACTTTCTCTTCGCTGTTTCCCGAGAAAAATCTAGGGCTTTGTTGAATTGCTTCGTTGTTAGTTAAGATAAGATCATTCTCAGTTTCTGAATTTGTAGTTTTGAGTCGATTGAAAGCTCGAAACTTTGACTTGTTGTGTCTGTAGATGACATGATCTGTTAGACTGTATTTTGAACTATGTGTGATTTGTGGATGGGCAGACGAAGAAAGAGTTAAGAGGCATAGAGGAACAGAGAAAGATGATGAGAGGAGAAGTAGTAGGAGAAGTGAGAAGAAGAAGGAGAAGAAATCTCACAAGCACCACCGATCGAGTACATGTATTAATACTTCTTGAATCCTTTCCTATTATCTGACTTGATGTGTGGTAGCAATAGCATGTGATAGTTAGAACCTTAATTATTTGTTGAGTCAAATTTGATGTTCTTGTTGCTGATGATATCTAGATGCGTGTTCATACTTTTATCCATGTGTTAACGAAGCATCCTCAGTGACCTTTGTCCTAAGTGTGTTCTCCTAAAGAGGAAAAAAAGATTGTAGTGGAAAACCTGTTTGGTAAGAGATTATTGGCTGCAAGAAAGTATTGGTTTTTGGTTACAGATTAAACGGATCTTTTATATCATATTTCTTTTAGTTTAATGTTTTAAGCATGAGCTGTATTCCTTGTCTTTGCCTTACAGCATGGTTTGTGTTTCTTGCGGTGGTTACTGGTTTCATGCTGACATTTTTTTTTAAAATCTGAGCAGCAAAGAAGTCGAAGGATGATAAGCACAAAAAGAAAGAAGCAGAAGTTGACCACAAGCTTGTGAGCTCTCTCTCTCTCCCTCACCCTTTCTATATGATAATAACATACCTGATTGTATGTATATTCACTCTTTAGTGTATTGCTTTGGAGACTCTTTTATGTGCCTAATGTAATGTCTGACGTATCTACGTGGACACTCTGATAAGATGTTTTTCTTCTTCTTCTTCTTCTTCTTCTTCTTCCAGAAAGAGGGGATCCCAGAGTTGTCAAGTGAGGATTACTTCTCTAAGAACAACGAGTTTGCCACATGGCTGAAAGAGAAGAAGCGCACTTACTTCAATGATCTCACGACCGAATCTGCAAGGGAGTTGTTTTCTCGCTTTGTCAAGGCTTGGAACAGAGGGAAACTCGAGTCCCGATACTACGAGGGTATCTCCACTGCCCCACGAACAGCTCACAACTGGAAGATCAAGCAGAAGTGAAAACAAGAAGCAAAACCTTCCTCTGCTTAACTCTCTACTTGCTTCTTGAACGTTTGGAGGTTGATGATAAAAAAGATACCTTCTTCAGTTTTTCTTATCAAGAGCTCTTGCTGCGAAACTTGTTAGATAGATTGTGGTTGAGACGCGTTTGTAGTTGGTTTACAGAGGAAAAAACGAATCTTTACATCTAAGTTGCTGAAGAACTATCTCATATATCCTCAGGACCTCATGTATACTTTATGACTTCTTTATAGGCAAAATCTATCTTTAGTTTATACTTTTTAAATGTATTGACTCTTTTATGTGCCTAATGTAAGATCTGACGCATACTCATCTACATGAACACTCTGATAAGATGTTCTTCTCCTGAGGACCACTTTTCTAAGAACGAGTTTGCCACATGGCTGAAAAAGCGTACTTACTTAAAACTATATCTTATTTGATCACTTATGTAAACCAAAAATGGCTCAGGTTAAATAACTTCAATTTACTTTTCTCATTTTTGCCCAAGTAATCTGAGTGCATGACTTCTGAAAATTCACATGAAGAGATTTTGAACATATCGAAACAAATGAAAACAGATTCTAAATTGAGTTTTGAGACATGACAAGTTCCAAAGAAGTTACAGAAGTAATAGCCAACAAGTTTGTGAAACCCAGCAAGAAGAAACAAAATATAGTATTTGTGATTCGAATCCTGGTTTGTTGCACGGCCAACTGAAAGTTTACTCCACTTCAGCCAAGTAATCATCGATTTCTGCTGGAGTTAGCACCCTGCACATACCAACAAGCCTCTTTTCAGACATTGATGGCAATTTAACAAAGATTATTTGGATATCTACTAGTTTGGAGACGTTACCTAAACACTTTGTCAGCACCAATTTTGCCAATCTCAATGTTTTTGCTTGAGATTTCTCCCTCGAAACTGTGAAACAGTCACAGATAAGAAAGAAAGACACAAACGGATGTTAGGATTGCAGAAAAAATCTGGAGTATATAGTACTAATGTAAATAGAGATTGGTAAAGTGTCTCACCCTTCCTTCAATGTCAATATGGCAGTGTGAATGGCATCATCAAGTTCCATGTCTTCAGTGTACCTAATAAGAGAGACTATGATGTCATGACATGCTTCCAAGAACATATACTCTATTATTAAATCTCTCACACAGGTAAAAGCTGATCACCTCTTCTCAAGGAATGTCTTCGCATTCGAAACATTCTTTCCCATTGCTGAAGCTTTCCATGAGAAATAAGAGCCAGACGGATCGACCTAAGTGAGAAATGAAATTGTGAAATAGATGTTTTTGAAAAAAAAAGATAAGCACTAATGGTTATACATCTTGAATGTTGTACATACATACCTGATACAACTGTGGACCCTTGTCATCATACCCAGCCACTAGTAGTGAAACTCCAAACGGTCTCACACCACTATTACAAAAGGAGATTTGAAGCAAGATTCAGTAGTCTAGTTTATGGATACAGTTTTGTTTTAACATTCTCGCATGCCATATTCAATCTTAAATCTGTGAGCTATTACTAAGTATCTCTACTTAACCCTGTTGAGCGTATGGGAGGAAGTAACCATATATATATTATAAATTGTATTTACCCTGATTGAGTGAACTCTTGCATCACCGTAGCTGTTTCCCTAACAAGTTGCGTAACAGGGATAGGTTCCTGCAACAATAAACACCCTTTTACGTTAAATTACAAATAAGCAACAACTTATATTAACTGGAATGAATCATAATCCAAAAATATCTGCAAACCAGCAAGGATTGAAGATTCATTACACATGCGTTACTATACTCCAAGAAAAGTAGATTAAGAATAGAGAAAATGAAGATTACTTTGTACAATCGGTTGTATTGCTCAGCCTGCTTCCTACTCTTACGTACAAGAACTCGGAAATCAGGACCCATACCACTTCATAGAAGGAAACACCAATGTTAGCTATTGAAAATGATGAGGACAAGAACTAAGGAAAACGCAACTTATGAGAGATACTAAGCACCCAAATCCGAAGTTTTTTCTACAAAAACATATTTGTTATCAAACAAGATGTACAGATAGCTGAGGAGAAGAAGAACCTGTAAACAACTCCAATGTTGGGAGTCAAATGCTGAATCTTTTGAACCTGAAATAGACATTAGTTTCATATTAGTACAACCTATTATAGTTCCACAAGTAGAGGTGGAAAGAAAAAAGAGCTAACTGCTATAGAAATTTGATAAACTGTACAAACACATGATGAACACAGGGAAGAGAAGATCCAAACTTACAGAAGCTTCATCGACAAGAATAGAGGGAAGCTTCTTTTCTGTAGCAATGACAACTCCGTTTGAAGCTATAACATTAAAGAAAAACCACAGTCATGAGTATAGAAGGAAAACGTTTCCTTAAGAATCACTTGTTTAGTATTTTAACCAATTGTCACTGAACAACAAACCTTTGATCCCCAGAGATGTTTGGCCTGATCCAACAGCTGTTAGAGCATGTTCTATCTGAACCAGCTTCCCTGATGGGCTGTTTTCATTAACCACAACTCAAATTAACCTCCCAATAAGAATCAGATGCATTTGAATAATAATAATAAACAAGATCATACCTGAACGTAGTGAGAGAAAACGAGTACTGACTATCTCCCATTGCACCTTTAAGCTAACCTCAAAAACCTGCAACATTGCATTACAATGTCATCTTCTAACAAATTTTCCGTTAAAAATAAAAAATTAAAACTTGGAACCGTAGAAAAGTGCTGAATCCGCTAAACTTGAAACCCAATGACTATAACAAGATAACGATCTGGATTAGGAGACTGAAAGGAATCAAATCGAGCTCAACAGATCAAGCTAGAGACACAAGTTGACAACTTTATTTAAACCCTTCAAATCAGATTACAATTCTCAATTTGGGTGCAACAAAAGAAGCAACTTTCCATCGAAATACATATGAAAGCTTACCTTTTGATGTACGGATCGAACAACGACGAAGGGAGAGAGATGATGAAGGAAGTGAAGACTCTTCTTAAGCTTAAGGTTTCTTGAACAAAGGGTTTGCACTGAGAAAGAATATTATTTGCTTGCTGAGTGAAGAGGTTAATAAACGCCGTCGTTCTAGTAAGTTACACTTATTAAAAAGTACAGAATGGTCCAATATTTATAATAATTTGAGTTTTGACCACAATACTATGTTTACTCTCGACTCAGGCAGTCAGACTATATCGGACACGCACACAATCGTCGCAAAACCTGGTCCGAAAAGTCGCCGTGCGCATCATCGCATGATCACTCCCCATCTCTTCCTCCTTCTCTTCATCATTTGGCGTGTAACTGTTTTCTCCGACCGGGCATCACAAGCTTCGTGAAGCATCTGATTACGCGTGTAAATGTCACTGCCTGTGTTGTCAATTATTGGTGAAAGTTTGCTCTTTTATTGAAATGCATTCAACGGGGAAGATAAATGTATTAGCTTTTATCAGATTACTGTCCACTACTTCAACCTTGGTAAGGAATAACTTATCTGCCACCATCACCACCAAGTGTTCGACGTTATGCCTGAACGAATCCGAAGAACGCATTGACGCTTCTGATCAAAGGGTTTTATCTTCTAGGAGAGTAGTTGATGGTATTAAAGTGAGTCCTTTGGAAGTTCTACGAAAATGGGGTTGTAACGACGATGAGATCTCAAAGCTTTTCACTAGTAGACCAGCGTTGCAGAGAGCCAATGTCTCTCAGCTAGAGTTCAAACTCAGCCTTCTTACTCCGTTGGGGATCACATCGTCCGACCTTGTGAAGATCGTTACTTGCCGTCCCAAGTTCTTCAGCTCTCGCATTCACCTCGTCCTCGATGAAAGAATCAACTACTTCATCGAGGTTTTGGGGTCAAAAGAGGTGTTGCGGAGAGCCATTATTCGGAACCCTTCTCTCATGCTGTATGACCTCGATGAAAAGATCAAACCCGCCATAGATTTCTACAAAGGGTTGGGGTTTAGCCAGCAGGATCTTGTTGCCATGTTGATGTCTCGCCCCACTGTGATTCCGAGAACAAGCTTCAACAAAGGAAAGCTTGAGTACATCCATAAAACTGGGGTCACCAGAGACTCCAAGATGTTTAAGTACGTTGCAGCCATCATCGGGGTTACGAGGATGGAGACTATCCAAGAGAAAGTTGCAAACCTGGAGAAGTTTGGGTTATCAGAAGAAGAGATTTGGGGTCTGTGTGGGAGATGCCCAATCCTTCTCACTTTGTCAGTTGAGAAAGTTCAGAGAAACATGACTTTCGTCTTAGCAACGATGAAACTTGAGGCTCGTTCCGTGCTTAAGCACCCTTTCTTGCTTCTGGCCAACCTCGAGACTCAGATAAGGCCTCGTGTGGATGTAGTGAAGAGAGTCTTTGAAATGGGTATGAAGCCGCTGGTGGAAGATGTGAGCATTGCCACGGCGCTGAGGATGAGCGAGAAACGGTTCTTGAAGGTTTATGTAATGTGTCATCAAGAAGATGTTGCAGGGGAGTTGATGGAGTTTTATGAGAAGGCCAAAAACGTGAAACGTTTGGCTGTGGAATCCAAGAAGTATGTTCGTAAAGGGTTCCCCTTCTGAATCTCTTTTCTGTTTGCTTAAAAATGTAACATTGTGTAGCTTTCTGAGTTTGGGCAAAAATACAACAAAGCTTTTTGGATTTCAAAACCATTATATTCATAGTGTTCTTCGTGGTTTACTTCACTTTTGGTTCCGGTTAAACCGGGCTACTCTGTAGACTGTGAAAACGTGTAACGGCCAAACACGCCCTATTTTTGTCTTGTCTACCTACCAGTTGGCGGCTGCAGCAGATATAAATTTATCACACACTGACAAAACGCTTGCAAAGCTCTAAACTTCTTTTTACCTGGAGAGACAGAGAATCAATCTGAAAGGAGAAAACTTTGGCATTGTGTTGTAAGTGATATGGCTTCAACCTTTTTCTCCAGAGCCTTTCTGGCTGCAAGTCACCGCTTGGTCACTCCGTCTCTTCTTCCCCAGACGACACTCAACCTCGCCTCGTTTCTGAGTGTAAGTAGTAATTCAAAACTCTGATCTCCAAATTTTCTCAACTGGATTCTGGTCGTTCATCGGTTTTTTATGAGTTTGCATTTTGGACTGTTTGTATAATTGGACTGTGGTTTGACCATTTTGGTTGGTTTTCCCCTTTCTTATGTGTGTTGTGATGATAATTGCAGAAAAAATCATTCTACTCTCAGTTAGGCGCTCCGTCCTCTACATGGGCTCGTCGAGCCATGACTTCTAGTGGAGTTGGGGCAAAAGCTGGATACTCTACTACATCATCTGTACCAACCAATGAGCCTGTTGTGTCTGTTGACTGGCTCCATTCTAATCTTAGAGAGCCTGATTTGAAGGTGAATGCTCTTTGTGCCATTTGTTTTCTTCGAAACTTTTGTCAGCTATGCTTAAACCTTTATCTGTTTCTGTTCTGCTAAGGTTTTGGATGCGACATGGTATATGCCAGAAGAGCAGAGGAATGCAATCCAAGAATATCAGGTGAGTAAATAGATTATTGATATGTTCTTGATTCCACGAGTGTTTGTATTATAGTAAAGAAGCAAAATCTTTTTGTATAGTTAGTAGACACTACTTGATCCTAATGGACTTTTTTCTCTCCTACAGGTTGCTCATGTTCCTGGTGCTCTCTTCTTTGATTTGGATGGAATATCAGATCGGTCAACAAGTGTAAGAATCCACTATTGTACTTAGATATTCCTATTGTACTTATAACTTGTGCTTGTGAGTTTCTGTGTTTAATATAAAGGCGACCATGTAGATAACTTTATGATATTGTAACAGTTGCCACATATGTTACCCTCTGAAGAAGCTTTCGCTGCTGGTTGTTCTGCTCTTGGAATTGAGAACAAAAACGGACTGGTTGTTTATGATGCAAAGGGGATCTATAGCGCAGCTCGTGTATGGTGGTGAGTTATCGCTCCTGTTGTCTTTTAAACCCTTTTTGGTTTGTTCAGTGTCTTATTTTTAAAATAAAATTGATGGGTGCTCTTTTATTATAATCTAAAAAAGGATGTTCCGAGCCTTTGGACACAACAAAGTTTGGGTGCTGGATGGAGGTCTACCGAGATGGCGGGCTTCAGGTTACGATGTTGAATCTAGTGCATCAGGTGATGCTATTCTGAAAGCCAGTGCCGCAAGTGAGGCTATAGAGAAAATCTATCAAGGACAAACCGTAAGTCTGGGAAATATGGTTTTTATGAGATTTTTTTTAGGAGTGTGAAGATGTGCTTTCTACTTTGGTTTCCATGTAACAACTTTGTCTCTTGTGGGTTCTGCAGGTCAGTCCAATAACCTTTAAGACCAAGTTCCAGCCACATCTAGTGTGGTCACTTGATCAGGTTGGCATTCTTCTGAACGGTTTTTTTCTTCATATTGATGCTATTATGATTTCATTCAGTCTATTGAACCACTTCAAATTCTAATATTCATAAGAGAGTCTATATCCTGCTTGTGGATCAGATTAACAGTCAATTTTCTGAATTTTTAAATTATGAAAATATCATTTAAACTTGGTTTTGGTCAATTCACACATAGGTCAAGAAAAACATGGAGGATCAGACACATCAACATATAGACGCACGTTCCAAAGCCAGGTACTATTAATTTGCACTGATGAAATGCTCTCTCGCTAGAGGTCCATCACTAGAAATCAGTACTCAATTGTACCGTTTGATACGCTTTTTTTTTGTAACAGGTTTGACGGTACTGCTCCAGAACCTCGTAAGGGCATAAGAAGCGGTCATATCCCTGGAAGCAAATGTGTCTCTTTTCCTCAGGTAATCTATAAAGTGCTCTTTATAACACACCTTCCTCCACTTCTCCTGCTGCATCTGAGTTGTTAATGTGCTAATGTTTTGTTTGTTTCTGCAGCTGCTTGATTCTTCTCAAACACTCTTACCAGCAGAAGAGCTGAAGAAACGATTTGAACAAGAAGGTAGTAAACTTATATCATCTCCACTTGAAAAATGAGTTTCACATTCGTATTTTTATGAACCAAGTCTCGACATTCTAAGGCTTTTTTTCTTTCTGGTGCAGACATCTCACTGGACAAGCCTATTATGGCCTCGTGTGGCACTGGGGTAACAGCTTGCATCCTGGCGATGGTAATTAACTAACTTCGTCCACCATTTTTGTGTAAGATTATATTATGTAAAATGGTGGAGAGAGAGAGTCTGACTTGGTCACTTGCTCTGTTAGGGGCTTCACCGACTGGGGAAAACCGATGTGCCAGTCTATGATGGCTCCTGGACTGAATGGGCAACAGAACCTGATTTGCCCATGGAAGGAGATGAATCTTCTGCATGAAAAGTCCCCCCAAAAAGGGGAAAGGCTAGCAACAAGATTACAAGCCACAGACACTTGAGAATCATGGTGTCTTTTAACTTGGAGAAATTAGCATGAAATAATCAAAATCTATTTGCTTGGCTTAGAATCTGCCTCTAGAGGAAGAGGACTTTGTCTATGTCTATAGATTCTTGAAATATGTTTTTTTGTTGGATTCATCTTTGTCAAATGACAAAAGGTTTAATAACCGTTGCCCATTGTTCTTGGGGTGAAACCTAGATCAGATTTAAGAGATAGCAATATGATATATTGACTCAATTGCAAGATGACCGCGTGGCCTAATGGATAAGGCGCTCGCCTCCGGAGCGGGAGATTGTGGGTTCGAGTCCCACCGTGGTCGTTTACTTACCTTTTATTCTTTTACTTTCGTGTATTTTTTTCTTCAGATGATACCTAGAAGTTATTGTACTTAGACACCAAACTGTACCGCTCCATTATCATGTCCGGTTAACAGATAAGATTGGTAGTATTCAGACCTTATAGTAGGATGTTACTTTATTTATTGATGTTTGATTCCTAGAAACAGAACACTTATCATTACATGAGGAGACCAGACAAACGCATACTTTACATTATAGAACACAGCGATTTAGCCAGTGCCGGTAACACCAAGATCCTGCTTCTTGTCATCCTTACCAGCTCCAAAGACGGGACCTCCTAGACCAGCAGCATCCTTAACCTTGTCTTGAATCTTATCAACTTGGATTCCACCTTCATCTTCCTTTGACCTTATATCCAGCTTTGTCTTGTTCTGTCCTCCTTCCACCGACTCGTACGTCGTTGGCGTCTTCGATCCCATCGGCTCTGCTCCTTGCGCTCCCGACATCGTTTTACCTTATCCCTCATCTTTGTCTCCACCAAAACATATATATTATACACCCTCGAGCAAATGTTCTTGAAACTCAACACCTGGCCAAGAAGGTGTTACACCTGGCTGTTTAACAGAAGCTTGAACACATGTCCTAAGAAGGGCCGGCTTTGAACCATGCCTTATTTAAACATTTATTATATACCAAAATTATATATACTAAAAATATTGTTTTAGTGATTGTATAAAATTTGTATTGGTTTTGTTGTTTTAATTAACTCAAACTAAATTAACGGAATAAACTGCGTAACAATTTAGCGGCCTAATTTAGTTTGAGTTAAATAAAAAAAAGTTCACAAAACTAGGATCGCCCTAGCTAGTCCTAAGTGATCCTTATCATCTGTTGGATTTGCGTCTCTTGATGTGTTCTCGAACGTTCTTCATAAAGAACCGTCTTATAACAGGCACTTCACACTGCGGAGGCTCTTCTCCCTTGGAGTCAACCATCTGCTCTGTTATCGACGTCCCATGCAAATCCAAAGCCTTCATCGTGTTGCCCCCAGCTAGGTTAGGAGACTCGGTGACATTAACGCAGCCGCGAAGGTACAAGTACTTAAGCTGTCCCAGTTTCTTCACCGTCGGAGGAAGGCTCACGAGCTTCTCACATTCAGACATGTTCAAGTAACGTAGCTCCGACTTGTCCCCAATCGTCGAAGGCACTTCTCGTATACCCGTCTTGTTCAGATTCAACCATCTTATATTCGTTCCGACTTGTGGAAATAATGTTATATTTGGACAGTTTGCGAGGCTAAGATCGTTGAGGAACTTCAGGTTCTTGATACAGTCCGGGAGATTCATCAGTCTCTTGCAGTCGGAGAGACGTATATCTTTGAGACGAGTGAGACGTTCGATGGACGTTGGTAGCTGCTGGATAGCTGTCTTGTTGAGGAGCAGCTTCTCGACGGTCTCTGAGATGAGTGGGAACTCTTCTAGGCTAGAGCATCCGTCTAGGTGTAGAGACCTGAGGGATTTCAAGTTGATGTTGTTGGGAAGGCTCTTTAGATTCTTGCAGTTGCTTAGCTTGAAGTGGACGAGTTTGTTGAGTTGTCTAAGAGATGAGTCAGGGATCTCCAACAAGTTGTCACAGTTTGAGAGCTTGAGAGACTCTAGATTAGTTGCCTTTGAAAGGTCTGGAAACTCGCTTAGGTGCTTGCAGCTTATGAGGTTTAGGCTACGTAAGTTCCCAAGGTCTTGCTGCATTCCAAATAACATAAAAAAGAAGAATCAAATAGACCGGCTCTGAGAATTTGGGGGCTATAAATATTTTGAAAATTTATATAAAAATCATTTTTATAATTTAGAGGTATATGTTTTTTTCTTTAAAAAAAATCTAAATATTTTAGATGTCAACACTAATGTTTCATGTGGTGCTGAAAAGGTACCTGACTTCCACTCCAAACAGTTTCTATTGAGCTGTGAGAGAGGTTGAGTTCAACTAGAAGGCTAGTACAGAACTGAGATGGTAAAGACTTTAGATGATAAGCATCCCAGCGAAGATACCGCAGCGTAGGGAGGTAATCAAGACCATCTAACATCCTTGTTCTGTTCTCTCCAACGCTGGAGTTAGTGTAGAATTTAAGCAGCTTGAGATTTGGCATCTTCTTGAAGATCCCAGGAGTAATACTAAGCTCATTTCCTTCACACATGTCTAGAAATATGCTTTCCACATCGATTGCTTCATCTCCCTAGCGATCAAACACACATTTAAACGTCTAAATGTAAGAATGGGACTTAAGAGCAATGTTCTTAAAATGGTCTAGACATGTAAAAAACTCCATGCAACTCAAATCAGTTTAAACAATTTTAAATCAGTTAAATTTGGTCTAAATCAATTTAAATTTGTCTAAATATGTTAAACTAAACTAATATTATTGCGAATTCATTAATTTATCTAGCTTATTTTTATATATTTGATTTTATAATTTATCAAGATATTTCTAATATAAATATAAAAATAATAGTTTGTTAATGTCTAGCTATTCTTGAACATTAAGCTTGAGAAAAAGTCTTTGTTTACCATATTGTTGGAGAAAACGTGATTGATATCTTCAAAATCCCACAGCATTAAACGTTTCCATGGCCTCTCGTCTTTTCCTTCACATATAATATCTTCTGCCATGTCTTGGAGCAAGTCATGAACCCATAAACGTTTTGTCTTTGACAAGCTAATCATACACTTCTCCATCAAAGCCACAATGCTCGGTCTGGTCGGTAACACTCTTCTCCTGGAAGACACGAAACAAACGTCTAGCACTTTTCTAACACGGTCCATATACACTCCGTTGAAACAAAGCGCAATGTAAAGAAAGATCTTCTTTTCTAGCTCATCCAATGCCTCATAACTTACTTTCAAAGCCTTGAACAGAGAGTTATCGCCGCTGTTTCTAAGTAAATCCAGCTTGTCTTCCCAGAACTCCATCTCCCGACGGTATAGAGATCCTCCAACGACTTGAATAGCTAAAGGAAGACCACCAAGCTGCTCCACAACGTCGAGGGAGAGCTCTCTGTAATCTTCGGATGGACGAGGCTGCTTAAAAGCGTGTTTGCTAAAAAGCTGAAGCGCTTGTGTAGTCCTCAGAGGCTTAACTTCGTAGATGCGTTCCGGTTCCACATCATGCTGGTCAAGAACACGCCTGTCTCTTGTGGTTATGACGATTCTGCTTCCTGGTCCAAACCAGTGAGAGCTTCCAGCTAACTCTTCTAGCTGTTGTACGTCATCAACATCGTCCAGTACGAGAAGAATCTTTTTTCCCTGTAACCGTTGCTTCATCACATCGGAATCTTTGTTCCAAGTGTTCATGTCTTTCTTTCGAAAGATTTCCGACAAGATCTTTTCACGTAAATGTGACGGTCCGTATCGTTTAAATTCCTTTTTCACGTTCTCTAGCAAGCAAGCACCATCAAACTTGTTCAAGAAGCCTTTGTAGATATATTTAGCAATGGTGGTTTTGCCAATACCTCCCATGCCCCATATCCCAACCATTCGGACATCTTTAGGGTCTTTCCTCATCAAAGGATATATACTTCTCATGTGTGTACTCATCCCAATCCATTCACCAGTATCACTCGTAGACACTGGTGAGAATAATCTATCTGAAAGATCTTGAACAAGCTCCTCTATAAGCTTTGACTCCTCGTTCCTACATAACAATGAACATCACATTTCTCAGACAAAATGGATGTGTAAAATATAAGATAATTCTATATAGGCCTGGGCAATATATCCGACAACCGTTCAACCAAACCGAACCCGATCCGATTAAGCCGGTTTGGATCGGTTTCGGATCTTCAAAATAAACCAAACGGTTCCTGTTTTGTGGTGTAATGGATGTCGGTTCGGATCGGTTTTAAACCCGAAAACCGATTGATTACATCCGAAACTCAATCGAGACATAACCCATGTCTAACCTTAGCCCCTTTTGTTTTTCACCATTGATTACACAAAAATACACAAAGAGTTTATTTTTATTTCATTGAATTATGTTGGTTTTCTCTTTGGATAATGGTGATCTTTGTTTAGTTTTTCATTTCAATAATGGTGATATTTGTATCACTTCTATTTTTATAAAGTTTTGAAGTTGTTTTTACCTTTGTGTCTTTTTACCTTTTGTGTATGATTACTACTATTAGTCTCGTTCTGTTACCAGTTTGAATGTCTATTTATGTGTATGCCTTTTGAATAAAACGTTATTAGGTACATGTTTTTAGTTTATGTCCATGACGATTAAATCATATAGAGGCAGAGTACTAAGTATTTATCACTATTAAACAAGTACAGATTAGTGTTTTCAGAACCGAAATTCGGTTAAAGACCGATATACGAATGTATAACGGGTTTAATCGGATCTTTGTGGTGTTATCAAAACCGAACTGAACCCGACAATAACCGAACCGAAACCGACCCGAACTTTTAAAATATCCGAATGGGGTTGTTTTTTCTAAACCTTAAAACCTGAAATCCGATTGAAACCGAACCGACACCTGATTGGTCCCCCGATTGCCCAGACCTAATTCTATAATATAATTTCAGTAAACATAAATTAATAACTAACGTATATGAACTTTATATAAATATATAAAGAATATAATCATATATCTTATTCTATTGATAGTAAAATCTATCTTTAATTTTTGAATATGGTTCCAATAAACATAAATTTAAAAAGTTGTGTAAGAAATGGATCATCACCAGTTTCTTGAATCCCAGCCAGAGATGAATCCCACTGTGGACATAGCTTTCCTCCATGACTCCACAGTCTCTTTATTAGGTCTCTTGTCGTGTTCAGCGAAGGCCTTTGCGAAGTTTCCAGATTGTCTCTTGACATGCGAAGGGTCAACGCCGAAGAAGACAGGGATCAGTTCCATCTGCTTCTTCTTATCCTCGACGCACTTGGTGATATGCACAAGCTCTTGTAAACACCATCTAGAGGTGGCGTAGTTCTCGGAGAGGACAACGACAGCGAATCTTGACTGTTCGATCGCTCCGAGGAGAGCCGGGCTGATGAAGTTCCCTCGCTGGAGCTCTGCGTCGTCACGGAAAGTGTGGATGCCGTTGTCGGTGAGAGCTTTGTAGAGATGGCTGAGGAAGCCTTTGCGTACGTCTGTTCCCCTGAAACTGAGGAAGACGTCGTACTTCCATAAAGGCAGGGACGTGAGTGATTGAGCGGGACGCGCAGATGATTCAGCCTCCGGTGAAGCATCAGCACCTGTGGGAGTTACATGATGCAGAAGATGAGTTGGTTCTTTTCTCCTGTCAAAGTGAAGGAAACGTCGTAATCCTAAGCAGAAGACAATGAAGGAGAAAACGCCCAAGAGGAAAGTCAGAGCCATACGAAGAAGATAAGTTGATTCTGAGATTCATTAAGACACTGTTAAGGAAATGTGAAATCAAATATTTTTTTTTAAAAAAATACACTGTTCATAGTGTGAGTATGGGGTCCACGCGGTGGCCTGGTCGTTGAATTTTTATAGCCGACACTGATTCAATTATTAGGCCTGGGTAAAGTTGATAAAAATAACAAGTTGGGGAGGTATGATGTTGCAATTTATTAGGCCGTATAATACTCCTCACTTTTTTAACACTGATTTGAAAATCAAAATAAAAAGTTACAGACTGGTGAGGATGTTCTCCACAAACGGAGAAATACAAAAGGAACCAAGTAACCAACTCTGTAAAAAAGAACAGAAAAAAACATAGAGTGTGAAAACTAGAAAGTAACATCAGTAGATGCCATACGTAGTTTCAATAAGGAACAAGAATACAAAGACCACTTCCAACCAAAGGCTAGTAGAGCGTAAGAACCCAGCATTACCAGGCCATTGTTTGAGACTGCTGCCTTCTTGAGCCTCAACACCAGCTTAGAATTCCGAGAAGACTTGCGTTTACGGTCATAACCGAAGTTGAAATCATCTCTTTACTGAGAAACAACACTAAGAACCATTTGTTTCTATTTCAATAATAGTACGAATCCAACAAAGTCCACCTTACGACTTCCCACGATAAGTAAACCAAATCTTCAAACCATTGGACTAGGACCGAGAAACTCAGCCAAAACTTATGATTAGCAACGATCAACAGCGTGACTGAACCGTTGCCACCAAGACCAAGATAAAGCAATCCTCATCATTGCTAAGACAAAAACGTGGCTGTGAAAAGTGAATAACCATCAGCGCATGCACCACTGCCAGCAGCTATATCATACCATCCCGTCAACAGATCAGCGATCTGTACATCTGAAACTAGACGCAACACACTGTCTAACTCTGAGACAAAGCACGAAACTTGAGCATAACAATCCACCAAAACCTAAAATAATAGCACAAGAACTAAAAGACACATAAATCCACCCTCTCACGGCACCGGCTAAAAGCACCGGACACCGGAGAGGGCAGATCTGAAAACTTCGAAGAAAGTCTCTCTCGGCGGCTAGGGATTCTGCGGAAAGTGATCAGATTGTAACCCTATAAAGCTCCGTAATAAGATTAACTAGAAAAGGTTTTAGCCTAATACTCCTCGCTTTAGTTTAAAAATTTCAAACCATATTCTAAATTTGAATTAATGTACAATAAAGTCTCTTTCATAGTATATAGGAATCATTCTAATTTTTTTAATATTTAGATTACTAAAATTTCATATACTGCATAAATTAGTAGAATTAGCATTATAAAATTTTCATTATCTAGAGAAACGGAGACAACAGAGGTTCTAAACTCTTTGAGAATCATCGTATGTTAGTGCTCGATGAAATTATACACTAAAACCATGTTTTTATATTTTTGAAAATTTTCAAAAATCCGTGGATTAACCAGACCCTCTGTTGTCTCTGTTTCTCTAGATAATGAAGATTTAATAATGCTAATTCGAATAATCAAGGCAGTATATGAAATCTTACCAAACTAAATATTAAAAATTAGAATGATTCCAATATACCATGAAAGATAGTTTAGAATACATTAACTCAAATGTAGAATGTGGTTTGAAATTTTTAAACTAAAGTGAAGAGTATAAACTTTAGTATATAGAGCATTTACCGAAAACTCATTATTTTAGAAGGGGTTAACCCACGGATTTTGGAAAAATTTCAAAGATATGAAAATCTTGTTTTAGTGTATAGTTTCATCGAGCACTAACATAAGATGATGGTCAAAGAGTTTAGAACCTCTTTTGTCTCCGTATATATAGATAATGAAGATTTTATAATGCTAATTCCACTAATCTAGGTAGTAAATGAAATTTTAGTATACTAAATATTAAAAAAATTAGAATGATTCCTATATACCATGAAAGATATTTTAGAATACATTAATTCAAATGTAGAATGTGGTTTCAATTTTTTTATACTAAAGTGAAGAGTATAAACTTCAGTATATAGAACACTTACCGAAAACTCAATATTTTAGAAGGGGTTAACCCACAGATTTTGGAAAAATTTCAAAAATATGAAAATCTGGTTTTAGTGCATACTTTCATCGAGCACTAACATAAGATGATGGTCAAAGAGTTTAGAACCTCTTTTATCTCCGTTTCTCTAGATAATGAAGATTTTGTAATGCTAATTCCACTAATCTAGGCAGTATATGAAATTTTACTATACTAAATATTAAAAAATTAGAATGATTCCTATATACCATAAAAGATAGTTTAGAATACATTAATTCAAATGTAGAATTTGGTCTGAAATTTATTAAACAAAAGTAAAGAGTATAAACTTCAGTATATAGAGCATTTACCGAAAACTCATTATTTTAGAAGGGGTAAAACCACGGATTTTGGAAAAAATTTGAAAAGCTGGTTTTAGTGTATAGTTTTATCAAGCACTAACATAAGATGATGGTCAAAGAGTTTAGAACCTCTTTTATCTCCGTTTCTCTAGATAATGAAAATTTTATAATGCTAATTCCACTAATCTAGGCAGTATATGAATTTTTAATATACTAAATATTAAAAAACTAGAATGATTCCTATATACCATGAAATATAGTTTAGAATAAATTAAATTAAATGTAGAATCTGGTTTGAAAAATTTAAACTAATGTGAAGAGTATAAACTTCAGCATGTAGAGCATTTACCGAAAACTCATTATTTTAGAAAGAGGTTAACCCACGGATTTTGAAAAAAATTCAAAAATATGAAAATTCTGTTTTAGTGTATAGAATCATCGAGCACTAATATAAGATGATGGTCAAAGAGTTTAGAGCTTATTTTTTCTTCGTTTCTCTAGATAATGAAGATTTTATAATGCTAATTCAACTAATCTAGGCAATATATGAAATTTTAGTAAACTAAATATTAAAAAATTAGAATGATTCCTATATACCATGAAAGATAGTTTAGAATACATTAGTTCAAATGTAGAATGTGGTTTGAAAAGTTTAAACAAAATTAAAGAGTATAAACTTTAGTATATCGATCATTTACCGAAAACTCATTATTTCAGAAAGGGCTAACCCACGGATTTTGGAAAAAATTCAAAAATATGAAAATCTGGTTTTAGTGTATAGTTTCATCGAGCACTAACATAAGCTGATAGTCAAAGAGTTTAGAACCTCTTTTGTCTCCGTTTATCTAGATAATGAAGATTTTATAATGCTAATTCCACTAATCTAGGCAGTATATGAAATTTTAGTAAACTAAATATTAAAAAAATTAAAATAATTTCTATATACCATGAAAGATGGTTTAGAACACATTAATTCAAATGTAGAATGTGGTTTGAATTTTTTAAACTAAAGGAAAGAGTATAAACTTCAGTATATTGAGCATTTACCGAAAACTCATTATTTTAGAAGGGGTTAACCCAGGGATTTTGAAAAAATTTCAAAAATATGAAAATCTAGTATTAGTGTATAGTTTCATCGAGCACTAACATAAGATCATATTCAAAGAGTTTAGAACCTCTGTTGTCTTGTTTTTCTTGATAATGAAGATTTTATAATGCTAATTCCACTAATCTAGGCAGTAAATGATATTTAGTAAACTAAATATTAAAAAAATTAGAATAATTCCTATATACCATGAAAAATAGTTTATAATACATTAATTCAAATGTAGAATGTGGTTTGAATTTTTTAAAATAAAGAAAAGAGTATAAACTTCAGTATATATAGTATTTACAGAAAACTCATTATTTTAGAAGGGTTTAACCCACGGATTTTGGAAAAAATTCAAATATGAAATTCTGGTTATATTTTATATTTTCATAGAGCACTAACATAAGATGATGTTCAAAGAGTTTAGAACCTCTCTTGTCTCCATTTCTCTAGATAATGAAGATTTTATAATTCTAATTCCACTAATCTAGGCAATATATGAAATTTTAGTAAAATAAATATTAAAAAAATTAGAATAATTCCTATTTACCATGAAAGATAGTTTAGAATACATTAATTCAAATGTAGAATGTGGTTTGAACTTTTTAAACTAAAAGAAAGAGTATAAACTTCAGTATATAGAGAACTTACCGAAAACTCATTAACCCATGGATTTTGGAAAAATTTCAAAAATATGAAAATCTGGTTTTATTGTATAGTTTCATCGAGCACTAACATAAGATGATGTTCAAAAAGTTTAGAACCTCTGTTGTCTCCGTTTCTCTAGATAATGAAGATCTTATAATGCTTATTCCATTAATCTAGGCAGTATATTAAATTTTAGTAAACTAATTATTAAAAAATTAGAATGATTCCTAAATACCATGAAAGATAGTTTAGAATACATTAATTCAAATGTGGAATGTGGTTTTAAATTTTTAAACAAAAGCAAAGAGTATAAACTTCAGTATATAGAGCACTTACCGAAAACTCATTATTTTAAAAGGGGGTTAGCCCACGGATTTTGGAAAAATTTCAAAAATATGAAAATCTGGTTTTAGTGTATAGTTTCATAGAGCACTAACATAAGATGATGTTCAAAGAGTTTAGAACCTCTGTTGTCTCCGTTTCTGTAGATAAAGAATCTTATAATGCTTATTCCATTAATCTAGGCAGTATATTAAATTTTAGTAAACTAATTATTAAAAAAATAGAATGATTCCTATATACCATGAAAGATAGTTTAGAATACATTAATTCAAATGTGGAATGTGGTTTTTAAATTTTTTAAACAAAAGCAAAGAGTATAAACTTCAGTATATAGAACACTTACCAAAAACTCATTATTTTAGAAGGGGTTAGCCCACGGATTTTGGAAAATTTCAAAAATATGAAAATCTGGTTTTAGTGTATAGTTTCATAGAACACTAACATAAGAGATGATGTTCAAGGAGTTTAGAACCTTTGTTGTCTCCATTTCACTAGATAATGAAGATTTATAATGCTAAATCCACTAATCTAGGCAGTATATGAATTTTCGTAAACTAAATATTAAAAAAATAGAATAATTCCTATATACCATGAAAGATGGCTTAGAACACATTAATTCAAATTTAGAATGTGGTTTGAATTTTTTAAACTAAAGGAAAGAGTATAACTTCAGTATATAGAGCCTTTACCGAAAACTCATTATTTTAGAAGGGGTTAACCCACGGATTTTGAAAAAATTTCAAAAATATGAAAATCTGGTTTTAGTGTATAGTTTCATCGAGCACTAACATAAGATGATATTCAAAGAGTTTAGAATCTATGTTTTCTTCGTTTTTCTTGATAATGAAGATTTATAATGCTAATTCCACTAATCTAGGCAGTTTATGAGATTTTAGTAAACTAAATATTAAAAAATTAGAATAATTCCTATATATCATGAAAATAGTTTATAATACATTAATTCAAGTTTATAATGTGGTTTGAATTTTTTAAACTAAAGGAAAGAGTATAAACTTCAGTATATAGAGCATTTACCGAAAACTCATTATTTTAGAAGGGGTAACCCATGGATTTTGGAAAATTTCAAAAATATGAAAATCTGGTTTAGTGTATAGTTTCATCGAACACTAACATAAGATGATGTTCAAAGAGTTTAGAACCTCTGTTGTCTCCGTTTCCTAGATAATGAAGATTTATAATGCTAATTCACTAATCTAGGCAGTATATAAAATTTTAGTAAACTAAATATGAAAAAAATTAGAATAAATCCTGTATACCATGAAAAGATAGTTTAGAATACATTAATTAAAATGATGAATGTGGTTTGAAATTTTTTAAACTAAAGGAAAGAGTATAAACTTCAGTATATAGAGCACTTACCGAAAACTCATTATTTTAGAAGGGGTTAGCCCACGGATATTGGAAAAGTTTCAAAAAATATGAAAATCTGGTTTTAGTGTATAGTTTCATAGAGCACTAACATAAGATGATGTTCAAAGAGTTTAGAACCTCTGTTGTCTCCATTTCTCTAGATAATGAAGATTTTATAATGCTAATTCCACTAATATATGCAGTATATGAAGTTTAGTAAACTAAATATAAAAAAATTAGAATAAATCAATATACCATGAAAGATAGTTTAGAATAGATTAATTCAATTGTAGAATGTGGTTTGAATTTTTAAACTAAAGGAAGGAGTATAAACTTCAGTATATAGAGCACTTACCGAAAACTCATTATTTTAGAAGGGGTTAGCCCACGGATTTTGGAAAAATTCAAAAATATGAAAATCTGGTTTAGTGTATAGTTTCATAGAGCACTAACATTAGATGATGTTAAAGGAGTTGAAAACCTTGTTGTCTCCATTTCTCTAGATAATGAAGATTTTATAATGCTAATTCCACTAATCTAGGCAGTATATGAAATTTTCGTAAACTAAATATTAAAAAAAAGAATAATTCCTATATACCCATGAAAGATGGTTAGAACACATTAATTCAAAATGTAAATGTGGTTTGAATTTTTTAAACTAAAGGAAAGAGTATAAACTTCAGTATATAGAGCATTTATCGAAAACTCATTATTTTAGAAAGGTTTAACCCACGGATTTTGGAAAAATTTCAAAGATATGAAAGTCTGGTTTTTGTGTATAGTTTCATCGAGCACTAACATAAGATGATATTCAAAGAGTTTAGAACCTATGTTTTCTTCGTTTTTATTGACAATGAAGATTTTATAATGCTAATTCCACTAATCTATGCAGTATATGAAATTTTAGTAAACTAAATATTAAAAAAAAGAATATCCTATATATCATGAAAAATAGTTTATAATACATTAATTCAAATGTATAATGTGGTTTGAATTTTTAAAACTAAAGGAAAGAGTATAAAAACTTCAGTATATAGAGCATTTACCGAAAACTCATTATTTTAGAAGGGGGTTAACCATGGATTTTGGAAAAAACAAAAATATGAAAATCTGGTTTTAGTGTATAGTTTCATCGAGCACTAACATAAAGCTGATAGTCAAAGAGTTTAGAACCTCTTTTGTCTCCGTTTATCTAGATAATGAAAGATTTATAATGCTAATTCCACTAATCTAGGCAGTATATGAAATTTAGTAAACTAAATATTAAAAAAATAAAATAATTCTATATACCATGAAAGATGGTTTAGAACACATTAATTCAAATGTAGAATGTGGTTGAATTTTTTAAACTAAAGGAAAGAGTATAAACTTCAGTATATTGAGCATTTACCGAAAACTCATTATTTAGAAGGGTTAACCCAGGGATTTTGAAAAAATTTCAAAAATATGAAAATCTAGTATTAGTGTATAGTTTCATCGAGCACTAACATAAGATCATATTTCAAAGAGTTTAGAACCTCTGTTGTCTTTGTTTTTCTTGATAATGAAGATTTATAATGCTAATTCCACTAATCTAGGCAGTAAATGATATTTTAGTAAACTAAATATTAAAAAAATTAGAATAATTCTATATACCATGAAAAATAGTTTATAATACATTAATTCAAATGTAGAATGTGGTTTGAATTTTTAAATAAAGAAAAGAGTATAAACTTCAGTATATATAGTTTTACAGAAAACTCATTATTTTAGAAGGGTTAACCCACGGATTTTGGAAAAATTCAAATATGAAATTCTGGTTATTTTTATATTTTCATAGAGCACTAACATAAAGATGATGTTCAAAGAGTTTAGAACCTCTTGTCTCCATTTCTCTAGATAATGAAGATTTTATAATTCTAATTCCACTAATCTAGGCAATATATGAAATTTTAGTAAAATAATATTAAAAAATTAGAATAATTCCTATTTACCATGAAAGATAGTTTAGAATACATTAATTCAAATGTAGAATGTGGTTTGAACTTTTTAAACTAAAAGAAAGAGTAAAACTTCAGTATATAGAGAACTTACCGAAAACTCATTAACCCAGGATTTTGGAAAAATTTCAAAAATATGAAAATCTGGTTTTATTGTATAGTTTCATCGAGCACTAACATAAGATGATGTTCAAAAAGTTTAGAACCTCTGTTGTCTCCGTTTCTCTAGATAATGAAGATCTTATAATGCTTATTCCATTAATCTAGGCAGTATATTAAATTTTAGTAAACTAATTTAAAAATTAGAATGATTCCTAAATACCATGAAAGATAGTTTAGAATACATTAATTCAAATGTGGAATGTGGTTTTAAATTTTTTAAACAAAAGCAAAGAGTATAAACTTCAGTATATAGAGCACTTACCGAAAACTCATTATTTAAAAGGGGGTTAGCCCACGGATTTTGGAAAAATTTCAAAAAATATGAAAATCTGGTTTTAGTGTAAGTTTCATAGAGCACTAACATAAGATGATGTTCAAAGAGTTTAGAACCTCTGTTGTCTCCGTTTCTGTAGATAATGAAGATCTTATAATGCTTATTCCATTAATCTAGGCAGTATATTAAATTTTAGTAAACTAATTATTAAAAAATAGAATGATTCCTATATACCATGAAAAGATAGTTTAGAATACATTAATTCAAATGTGGAATGTGGTTTTAAATTTTTTAAACAAAAGCAAAGAGTATAAACTTCAGTATATAGAACACTTACCGAAAACTCATTATTTTAGAAGGGTTAGCCCACGGATTTGGAAAATTTAAAAAATATGAAAATCTGGTTTTAGTGTATAGTTTCATAGAACACTAACATAAGATGATGTTCAAGGAGTTTAGAAACCTTTGTTGTCTCCATTTCACTAGATAATGAAGATTTTATAATGCTAAATCCACTAATCTAGGCAGTATATGAATTTTCGTAAACTAAATATTAAAAAAATTAGAATAATTCCTATATACCATGAAAAGATGGCTTAGAACACATTAATTCAAATTTAGAATGTGGTTTGAATTTTTTAAACTAAAGGAAAGAGTATAACTTCAGTATATAGAGCCTTACCGAAAACTCATTATTTTAGAAGGGGTTAACCCACGGATTTTGAAAAAATTTCAAAAAATGAAAATCTGGTTTTAGTGTATAGTTTATCGAGCACTAACATAAGATGATATTCAAAGAGTTAGAATCTATGTTTTCTTCGTTTTCTTGATAATGAAGATTTTATAATGCTAATTCCACTAATCTAGGCAGTTTGAGATTTTAGTAAACTAAATATTAAAAAATTAGAATAATTCCTATATATCATGAAAATAGTTTATAATACATTAATTCAAGTTATAATGTGGTTTGAATTTTTTAAACTAAAGGAAAGAGTATAAACTTCAGTATAGAGCATTTACCGAAAACTCATTATTTTAGAAGGGGTTAACCCATGGATTTTGGAAAATTTTCAAAAATATGAAAATCTGGTTTTAGTGTATAGTTTCATCGAACACTAACATAAGATGATGTTCAAAGAGTTAGGAACCTCTGTTGTCTCCGTTTCTCTAGATAATGAAGATTTATAATGCTAATTCCCACTAATCTAGGCAGTAATAAAATTTTAGTAAACTAAATATGAAAAAATTAGAATAAATCCTGTATACCATGAAAGATAGTTTAGAATACATTAATTAAAATGATGAATGTGGTTTGAATTTTTTAAACTAAAGGAAAGAGTATAAACTTCAGTATATAGAGCACTTACCGAAAACTCATTATTTTAGAAGGGGTTAGCCCACGGATATTGGAAAAGTTTCAAAAATATGAAATCTGGTTTTAGTGTATAGTTTCATAGAGCACTAACATAAGATGATGTTCAAAGAGGTTTAGAACCTCTGTTGTCTCCGTTTCTCTAGATAATGAAGATTTTATAATGCTAATTCCACTAATCTAGGCAGTATATAAAATTTTAGTAAACTAAATATGAAAAAAATTAGAATAAATCCTGTATACCATGAAAGATAGTTTAGAATACATTAATTAAAATGATGAATGTGGTTTGAATTTTTTAAACTAAAGGAAAGAGTATAAAACTTCAGTATATAGAGCACTTACCGAAAACTCATTATTAGAAGGGTTAGCCCACGGATATGGAAAAGTTTCAAAAATATGAAAATCTGGTTTTAGTGTATAGTTTCATAGAGCACTAACATAAGATGATGTTCAAAGAGTTAGAACCTCTGTTGTCTCCATTCTCTAGACAATGAAGATTTTATAATGCAATTCCACTAATATATGCAGTATATGAAGTTTTAGTAAACTAAATATTAAAAAAATTAGAATAAATCATATATACCATGAAAGATAGTTAGAATAGATTAATTCAATGTAGAATGTGGTTTGAATTTTTAAACTAAAGGAAGGAGTATAAACTTCAGTATATAGAGCACTTACCGAAAACTCATTATTTTAGAAGGGGTTAGCCCACGGATTTT
>NC_079519.1:866202-971791 GCF_000801105.2 Raphanus sativus | reverse complement strand
TACATTAATTCAAATGTAGAATGTGGTTTGAAATTTTTAAACTAAAGGAAAGAGTATAAACTTCAGTATATAGAGCACTTACCGAAAACTCATTATTTTAGAAAGGGGTTAACCCACGGATTTTGGAAAAATTTCAAAAATTTTTAAAATCTGGTTTTAGTGTATAGTTTCATCGAGCACTAACATAAGATGATGGTCAAAGAGTTTAGAACCTCTGTTGTCTCCGTTTCTCTAGATAATGAAGATTTTATAATGCTAATTCCACTAATCTAGGCAGTATATGAAATTTTAGTAAACTAAATATTAAAAAATTAGAATGATTCCTATACCATGAAAGATAGTTTAGAATACATTAATTCAAATGTCGAATGTGGTTTGAAATTTTTTAAACTAAAGAAAGAGTATAAACTTCAGTATATAGAGCATTTACCGAAAACTCATTATTTTAGAAGGGGTTAACCCACGGATTTTGGAAAATTTTTAAAAATATGAAAATCTGGTTTTAGTGTATAGTTTCATCGAGCACTAACATAAGATGATGTTCAAAGAGTTTAGAACCTCTGTTGTCTTCATTTCTCTAGATAATGAAGATTTTATAATGTTAATTCCACTAATCTAGGCAGTATATGAAATTTTAGTAAACTAAATATTAAAAAATTAGAATGATTCATATATACCATGAAAGATAGTTTAGAATACATTAATTCAAATGTAGAATGTGGTTTGAATTTTGTAAACTTAAAGGAAAGAGTATAAACTTCATATTATAGATCACTTTACCAAAACTCATTATTTTAAGAGGGGTTAACCCACGGATTTTGGAAAAATTTTCAAAAATATGAAAATCTTGTTTTAGTGTATAGTTTCATCGAGCACTAACATAAGATGATGTTCAAAGAGTTTAGAACCTCTGTTGTCTCCGTTTCTCTAGATAATGAAGATTTTATAATTCTAATTCCACTAATCTAGGCAATATAAGAAATTTTAGTAAACTAAATATTAAAAAATTAGAATAATTCCTATATACCATGAAAGATAGTTTAGATTACATTAATTCAAATGTAGAATGTGGTTTGAACTTTTAAACTAAAAGAAGAGTATAAACTTCAGTATATAGAGAACTTACCGAAATCTCATTATTTTAGAAAGGGGTTAACCCACGGATTTTGGAAAAATTTCAAAAATTTAAAATCTGGTTTTAGTGTATAGTTTCATCGAGCACTAACATAAGATGATGGACAAATAGTTTAGAACCTCTGTTTTCTCCGTTTCTCTAGATAATGAAGATTTTATAATGCTAATTCCACTAATCTATGCAGTATATGAAATTTTAGTAAACTAAATATTAAAAAATTAGAATGATTCCTATATACCATGAAAGATAGTTTAGAATACAATTAATTCAAATGTCGAATGTGGTTTGAAATTTTTTAAACTAAAGAGAAAGAGTATAAACTTCAGTATATAGAGCATTACCGAAAAACTCATTATTTTAGAAGGGTTAACCCACGGATTTTGGAAAATTTTAAAAAAATATGAAAATCTGGTTTTAGTGTATAGTTTCATCGAGCACTAACATAAGATGATGTTCAAAGAGTTTAGAACCTCTGTTGTCTTCATTTCTCTAGATAATGAAGATTTTATAATGTTAATTCCACTAATCTAGGCAGTATATGAAATTTTAGTAAACTAAATATTAAAAAATTAGAATGATTCCTATATACCATGAAAGATAGTTTAGAATACATTAATTCAAATGTAGAATGTGGTTTGAATTTTTTAAACAAAGGAAAGAGTATAAACTTCAGTATATAGAGCACTTACCGAAAACTCATTATTTTAGAAGGGGTTAACCCACGGATTTTGGAAAAATTTTCAAAAATATGAAAATCTTGTTTTAGTGTATAGTTTCATCGAGCACTAACATAAGATGATATTTCAAAGAGTTTAGAACCTCTGTTGTCTCCGTTTCTCTAGATAATGAAGATTTTATAATGCTAATTCCACTAATCTAGGCAGTATATGAATTTTAGTAAACTAAATATTAAAAAATTAGAATGATTCCTATATACCATGAAAGATAGTTTAGAATACATTAATTCAAATGTAGAATGTGGTTTGAATTTTTTAAACTAAAGGAAAGAGTATAAACTTCAGTATATAGAGCACTTACCGAAAACTCTTTATTGTATAGTTTCATTAGGCACTAACATAAGATGATGGTTCAAAGAGTTTATAACCTCTGTTGTCTCCGTTTTTCCGTTTCTAGATAATGAAGATTTTATAATGCTTATTCCACTAATCTAGGCAGTATATGAAATTTTGGTAAACTAAATATTAAAAAATTAGAATGATTCCTATATACCATGAAAGATAGTTTAGAATACATTAATTCAAATGTAGAATGTGGTTTAAAATTAAACAAAAGAAAGAGTATAAACTTCAGTATATAGAGCACTTACCGAAAACTCATTATTTTAGAAGGGGTTAACCCACGGATTTTGAAAAAAAATTTTCAAAAATATGAAAATCTGGTTTTAGTGTATAGTTTCATCGAGCACTAACATAAGATGATGTTCAAAGAGTTTAGAACCTCTGTTGTCTTCGTTTTTCTTGATTAATGAAGATTTTTTATTAATGATTAATTTAATGCTTATTTTTTTTAAAACAAAAAGCAGAAGAGTATAAACTTCAGTATATAGAGCACTTACCGAAAACTCATTATTTTAGAAAGGGTTAACCCACAGATTTTGGAAAATTTCAAAAATATAAAAATCTGGTTTTAGTATATAGTTTCATAGAGCACTAACATAAGATGATGTTCAAAGAGTTTAGAACCTCTGTTGTCTCTATTTCTCTAGATAATGAAGATTTTATAATGCTAATTCCACTAATCTAGGCAGTATATGAAATTTTTGTAAACTAAATATTAAAAAATTAGAATGATTCATATATACCATGAAATATAGTTTAGAATACATTAATTCAATGTAGAATGTGGTTTTAATTTTTTTAAACAAAAGGAAAGAGTATAAACTTCAGTATATAGAGCATTTACCGAAAACTCATTATTTTAGAAGGGTTATTAGCCCACGGATTTTGGAAAATTTTCAAAAATATGAAAATCTGGTTTTAGTGTATAGTTTCATAGAGCACTAACATAAGATGATGTTCAAAGAGTTTAGAACCTCTGTTGTCTCCGTTTCTCTAGATAATGAAGATTTTATAATGCTTATTCCACTAATCTAGGCAGTATATTAAATTTTAGTAAACTAATTATTAAAAAATTAGAATGATTCCTATATACCATGAAAGATAATTTAGAATACATTAATTCAAATGTGAATGGTTTAATATAGCAGTATATAGTTTAGAATACATTAGTTTTGGAAAAATTTCAAAAATTTGAAAAATCTAGTTTTAGTGTATAGTTTCATCGAGCACTAACATAAGATGATGTTCAAAGAGTTTAGAACCTCTGTTGTCTCCGTTTCTCTAGATAATGAAGAATTTATAATGCTTTTCCATTAATCTAGGCAGTATATTAAATTTTGGTAAACTAATTATTAAAAAATTAGAATGATTCCTATATACCATGAAAGATAATTTAGAATACATTAATTCAAATGTGGAATGTGGTTTTAATTATTTAGTTCAGTATATAGTTTAGAATGCATTAGTTTGGAAAAAATTTCAAAAATATGAAAATCTGGTTTTAGTGTATAGTTTCATAGAGCACTAACATAAGATGATGTTCAAAGAGTTTAGAACCTCTGTTGTCTCCGTTTCTCTAGATAATGAAGATTTTATAATGCTTATTCCACTAATCTAGGCAGTATATTAAATTTTAGTAAACTAATTATTAAAAATTAGAATGATTCCTATATACCATGAAAGATAGTTTAGAATACATTAATTCAAATGTGGAATGTGGTTTTAAATTTTTTAAACAAAAGCAAAGAGTATAAACTTCAGTATATAGAGCACTTACCGAAAACTCATTATTTTAGAAGGGGTTAACCCACGGATTTTGGAAAAATTTCAAAAATATAAAAAATCTGGTTTTAGTGTATAGTTTCATAGAGCACTAACATAAGATGATGTTCAAAGAGTTTAGAACCTCTGTTGTCTCCAT
The DNA here is from genome assembly GCF_000801105.2 of Raphanus sativus. Taxonomy (NCBI): domain Eukaryota; kingdom Viridiplantae; phylum Streptophyta; class Magnoliopsida; order Brassicales; family Brassicaceae; genus Raphanus; species Raphanus sativus. The sequence goes on along the minus strand of NC_079519.1, from coordinate 967,656 downwards.
TTCTCTAGATAATGAAGATTTTTTAATGCTAATTCCACTAATCTAGGCAGTATATGAAATTTTAGTAAACTAAATATTAAAAAATTAGAATAATTCATATATACCATGAAAGATAGTTTAGAATACATTAATTCAAATGTAGAATGTGGTTTGAATTTTTAAACTAAAGGAAAGAATATAAACTTCAATATAGAGCATTTACCAAAAACTCATTATTTTAGAAGGGGTTAACCCACGGATTTTGAAAAAATTTCAAAAATATGAAAGTCTGGTTATAGTGTATAGTTTCATCGAGCACTAACATAAGATGATGTTCAAAGAGTTTAGAACCTTTGTTGTCTCCATTTCTCTAGATAATGAAGATTTTATAATTCTAATTCCACTAATCTAGGCAATATAAGAAATTTTAGTAAACTTAATATTAAAAAATTAGAATAATTCCTATATACCATGAAAGATAGTTTAGATTACATTAATTCAAATGTAGAATGTGGTTTGCACTTTTTAAACTAAAAGCAAGAGTATAAACTTCAGTATATAGAGAACTTACCGAAATCTCATTATTTTAGAAGGGGTTAACCCACGGATTTTGGAAAAATTTCAAAATTTTTAAAATCTGGTTTAGTGAATAGTTTCATCGAGCACTAACATAAGATGATGGACAAATAGTTTAGAACCTCTGTTTTCTCCGTTTCTCTAGATAATGAAGATTTTATAATGCTAATTCCATTAATCTATGCAGTATATGAAATTTTGGTAAACTAAATATTAAAAAATTAGAATGATTCCTATATACCATGAAAGATAGTTTAGAATACAATAATTCAAATGTCGAATGTGGTTTGAAATTTTTTAAACTAAAGAGAAGAGTATAAACTTCAGTATATAGAGCATTTACCGAAAACTCATTATTTTAGAAGGGGTTAACCCACGGATTTTGGAAAAATTTTAAAAATATGAAAATCTGGTTTTAGTGTATAGTTTTCATCGAGCACTAAAATAAGATGATGTTCAAAGAGTTTAGAACCTCTGTTGTCTTCATTTCTCTAGATAATGAAGATTTTATAATGTTAATTCCACTAATCTAGGCAGTATATGAAATTTTAGTAAACTAAATATTAAAAACATTAGAATGATTCATATTTACCATGAAAGGTAGTTTAGAATACATTAATTCAAATGTAGAATGTGGTTTGAATTTTTGTAAACTTAAGGAAAGAGTATAAACTTCAGTATATAGATCACTTACCAAAAACTCATTATTTTAGAAGGGGTTAACCCACGGATTTTGGAAAATTTTCAAAAATATGAAAATCTTGTTTTAGTGTATAGTTTCATCGAGCACTAACATAAGATGATGTTCAAAGAGTTTAGAACCTCTGTTGTCTCCATTTCTCTAGATAATGAAGATTTTATAATTCTAATTCCACTAATCTAGGTAATATAAGAAATTTTAGTAAACTTAATATTAAAAAATTAGAATAATTCCTATATACCATGAAAGATAGTTTAGATTACATTAATTCAAATATAGAATGTGGTTTGCACTTTTTAAACTAAAAGAAAGAGTATAAACTTCAATATATAGAGAACTTACCGAAATCTCATTATTTTAGAAGGGGTTAACCCACGGATTTTGGAAAAATTTCAAAAATTTTAAAATCTGGTTTAGTGAATAGTTTCATCGAGCACTAACATAAGATGATGGACAAATAGTTTAGAACCTTTGTTTTCTCCGTTTCTCTAGATAATGAAGATTTTATAATGCTAATTCCATTAATCTATGCAGTATATGAAATTTTGGTAAACTAAATATTAAAAAATTAGAATGATTCCTATATACCATGAAAGATAGTTTAGAATACAATAATTCAAATGTCGAATGTGGTTTGAAATTTTTAAACTAAAGAGAAGAGTATAAACTTCAGTATATAGAGCATTTACCAAAAAACTCATTATTTTAGAAGGGGTTAACCCACGGATTTTGGAAAAATTTTAAAAATATGAAAATCTGGTTTTAGTGTATAGTTTCATCGAGCACTAAAATAAGATGATGTTCAAAGAGTTTAGAACCTCTGTTGTCTTCATTTCTCTAGATAATGAAGATTTTATAATGTTAATTCCACTAATCTAGGCAGTATATGAAATTTTAGTAAACTAAATATTAAAAACATTAGAATGATTCATATATACCATGAAAGATAGTTTAGAATACATTAATTCAAATGTAGAATGTGGTTTGAATTTTTTAAACTTAAGGAAAGAGTATAAACTTCAGTATATAGATCACTTACCAAAAACTCATTATTTTAGAAGGGGTTAACCCACGGATTTTGGAAAATTTTCAAAAATATGAAAATCTTGTTTTAGTGTATAGTTTCATCGAGCACTAACATAAGATGATATTTAAAGAGTTTAGCACATCTGTTGTCTCCGTTTCTCTAGATAATGAAGATTTTATAATGCTAATTCCATTAATCTAGGCAGTATATGAATTTTAGTAAACTAAATATTAAAAAATTAGAATCCTTCATATATACCATGAAAGATAGTTTAGAATACATTATTTCAAATGTAGAATGTGGTTTGAATTTTTTAAACTAAAGGAAAGAGTATAAACTTCAGTATATATAGCACTTACCGAAAACTCTTTATTTTAGAAAACTCTTTATTTTAGAAAGGGTTAACCCACGGATTTTGGAAAAAATTCCAAAATATGAAAATATGGTTTTAGTGTATAGTTTTATTGAGCACTAACATAAGATGATGGTCAAATAGTTTAGAAATTATGTTGTCTTCATTTCTCTAGATAATGAAGATTTTATAATGTTAATTCCACTAATCTAGGCAGTATATGAAATTATAGTAAACTAAATATTACAAAAATTAGAATGCTTCGTATATACCATGAAGGATAATTTAAAATACATTAATTCAAATGTATAATGTGGTTTTAATTTTTTAAACTTAAGGAAAGAGTATAAACTTCAGTATATAGAGCACTTACCGAAAACTCTTTATTTTAGAAGGGGGTTAACCCACAGATTTTGGAAAAAATTTAAAAATATGAAAATATTGTTTTAGTGTATAGTTTCATCGAGCACTAACATAAGATGATGTTCAAAGAGTTTAGAACCTCTGTTGTCTCTGTTTCTCTAGATAATGAAGATTTTATAATGCTTATTCCACTAATCTATGCGGTATATGAAATTTTAGTAAACTAAATATTAAAAAAATAGAATGATTCATATATACCATGAAATATAGTTTAGAATACATTAATTCAAATGTAGAATGTGGTTTGAATTTTTTAAACTTAAGGAAAGAGTATAAACTTTAGTGTATAGAGCATTTATCGAAAACTCATTATTTTACAAGGGTAACACCCACGGATTTTGGAAAATTTTCAAAAATATGAAAATCTAGTTGTAGTGTATAGTTTCATCGAGCAGTAACATAAATGATGGTCAAATAGTTTAGAACTTCAGTTGTCTCCATTTCTCTAGACAATGATGATTTTAAAGTGGATCCTCTTGCCAAGGTGGTCTCTGGCTCCGCCACCTCCATGGTGAAAACACCTTCTCTTCTTGACAAGATCCTCTCTTCTCTGTTTGAATGTTTTAACACCACATCTCTTGTGTACCTTGTTGTTTTGGCTTCTGGTGTTTAGAAGAGCCGCCAATCAGAGCCATATTATGAAACCCTTGAGACATATCAAGGCCTGCCTTGTCCTTATGGTGGCTACTGTGGATTCTACTATCCTGTGTAGGTTCTTTGATCAAAAGGGATCAATATAACCTGCCTAGCTTTCAGACCAAGTACGAAGAAGCAATGTTCTTTGTGATAAAATCTTATCGCGAAGACGACATTCACAAGAGCATCAAGTACAGTGTTTGGTCTAGTACTCTAAATGGGAACAAGAAGCTAGACAGTGCGTATCAAGAATCTCAAAAGAAGGTTGCAGAGAAAAGTGGAACGTGCCATGTCTTCCTTTTCTTCTCGGTAAATGAAGTATACAATTTTTCATTTTTGCTGACATCTCTTTGGTTTGGTCTCTGATGTGGTTTTATTGGGGAATGCAGGTGAATGCAAGTGGTCAGTTCTGCGGTGTAGCTGAGATGACTGGGAGAGTTGATTACGAGAAGAGCATGGACTTTTGGCAGCAAGACAAGTGGACTGGCTATTTTCCGGTCAAGTGGCACATAATCAAAGATGTTCCAAATCCGCAGTTAAGGCATGTAATACTAGAGAACAATGAGAACAAGCCTGTAACGAATAGCAGAGACACACAAGTTAAAAACAGTGTTTTAGTGAATGATCATTGTCACAAGAAACAATTAATTCTCATGCTGTTTAAACATTACATAGGTGAGGTTGCTACAAGGGAGTGAAGTGTTGAACATATTCAAGAACTATGTGGCAAAGACATCTATATTAGATGATTTCGAATTTTACGAAAATAGAGAGAAGGTTATGGTTCAGAAGAAGCTGAGGTTTCCCCCGGTTCAGATAAAGGTCCTATTTAGATCTTGTAGTCATCTTCACTTTGTTCTATGTATGTTTAATTCTGACTAGCCACTTTCTCCCTATACGCTTTTGATCACAGAAGAAAGAAGAAGACTTGGTTGCTGATTTCCAAACAGTGGAGATATCAAAGAGCGAAAAACATACAATGACAGAAACTGTGAAGTAACTAAAAGAAGCTGTTGTGTTTTTTGGTTTGGTTTTTTTCTTTAGTTCACCATAAAACGATTCCATTGTTTCGGATAGCTTTGATTTTTATAACAAGTGATTGTTTTTTTTGTTCATTACTAATATAAGTAGAAAAGATTGCAATAATTGGCAATGATAAAATTTGGTTTAATAGTCAAAAAGGCTTTAGACATGAAAATGAGTTCTCTACGATCTCTTCAAGGAGCCTGCATGGCTAACTCAGAACAAACCTAGAACAGATCACGGCTGGCTCGGCGGTGGTCCACGTCCACCACGTTGGGTTCGGCCACCACGAGTAAGTAGCACTCGATTGCCTCCTCGAGTGTTCACAATTCGACCACGACCTCTAGGAGCGGGTGGTGAAGGAGCACGGTTGGCTGGTGAAGGAGTTCGGGTCCCTCCTAGAGTAGCAGCTACTCCGGCTTGTCTTATAGCTGCTTTCTCCTTTGCTTTATCAGCTATATTAATAGTCCTACTTGGCGACGCTGCTCTTTTCGTTTCTTCAGTTTCTGGAGTTTCGCTCGCACCTGCAGATGCTGGAGTGGTAGATGCAGAGACAGTTGTAGCTACTTTGGTCTCTGCTACTTGAGATCGGTTTCTTTTCGTTTCTTCAGTTTCTGGAGTTTCGACCGGACTTGCAGATGCTGGAGTAGAGGAAGTGGGTGGAGTGGCAGATGCAGATGCAGATGCAGTTGTAACTACTGTGCTCTCGGGCTTGAGATCGGCTTCTGCTACTTGTTGATTCTTACCATCGTTGGGCTTATCAGAGGCTTCTTCAGCAGCTACATCACCTCCTTCATCGTCCTTAACATCATCTAGTGGTGGCTCAATGGTTGTTTCAGCTTCCTCCATAGTTGTCTCCATCCTAATAGGTGACTGCATGGGTGTAGTCGCTACATCAGTAGTCTCTTCGAGATCTTCCAGTGTATCTAGATCGAGCTCTCCTTCTTCTTTATCAAACTCCGCGTCTGTCGGAAGATCTTGATTCTCTTGTTCGGTCTGATCCTTCAACTCTTCTTCGGTCTGGGTTGGATTTTCTTCTACCGGTTCGTCATCAATTTTATCCTGCCCTTCTTCAGGTTCATTTTCTTGTTGTGCTTCCACAGTTTCCTCATCTGCAGTCTCAGCTTCTGTTTCTTCATTATCATCTTCGGCGGCAAGGGTAGCATCCATGGTTTCATCCACGTCTGGCTCTTTGGAGAGGTTTTCACCTTCGGCAGTATCAGGTTCATTCTCAGATCCTTTCGACTTCTTAGACGCAGGTGGTACAATCTCGGTACTAGCTTCCCCTTGAGTCGCTTGCGGTGGCTCAGAAGTCAACGAATCAGCTTGGCGTTTACGGACTTGTGTCTGAACAGGCGGTACAACGGTGGTTCCTTGACTCTCTGTGACATTGGAGGAAGGCTGTTTTCCTTCACCACCAGCTACTTCAGCTTCTGGCATCTCAGCATCAACTTGCGGAGGTTCCTCTAGTTTGCCAAGCTGGGGACGAATAATCCTCCCTCTGCGGAGTTCAGTGTTTGGTTTCTGCAAAGTCAATCTCTTCACTTTGGGTGGCTGCTGGGTAGTTGCCACCGGTGCTTTTGACGAAGAAGCTCTGGCAATGGCTGAAGACTCAACTATAGCAGGGGAAGCTTCAGTAACCATATCGGTAGAACTGGTGTTGCCTTGAGAATTGAGGACAAAAGTACGAGCCATGCGTTCAAAAGACTCAACAGCTGATACGTAGGCAGCGGCTTGGTCATTCAATACGCTTCCAGAGAGAACCTGGACAGCCGAAGTACCCTATTGAGAAAGAAAAAAGTTAAGAACACAGTTAATGAGTGAACATGATATAATATACGTGGATGCATATGTAAACATATTTACAAAATACGAAGTAAAAAAACGTAAACTATAATATATTATACACTCAAGAGAAATATATAAACTTGTTACCTCTGGAAGATTTCCATCTGCTTGCTTCAATTTGTCCAATTCTTCAGAGAGATTAGCCAATGCCGTCTGATACCTCTCGAGCTTAACAAGCTCTTCATCCACTTTTGTTTTCTCCTGAGAAACAGGTAGGGAACTGGGTAAGGATTTTTTATTTGGAAGAACCAAGTTTCTAAAAATGCCACAAGACGTGAGTGACAAGACACACTAGTGAGGCTGGAGAAAACCGAACCTCTTTAATTTTGGCCAAGGAGTCTCCAAGTATCTTCTCAACAGACTTGCGTTCTGTTTTCTCTTTTGTTAATTCGTCATCCTTCTTCTTCAGGTCATCTTTCAGTGAATGAAGATACTTATCCAATATCTGCAGCAAAAGTTCATACGCATTTAAGAAGACAAATAAACTCAGGGAGCTACAAACTGAATACGATTTGTCTAATAATACCTGAATTTTTTGTTCCTTTTCATCTCTCTCCTTGACGGCCTGCTCCACCGTAGCATCAGTTGCTGTTCTCTTTCCAGCTTTTGGCACCAACAGATAACATGAGCAAATACCAAATAGAAACTTGCCCAAATACTATCATTTGAAAAAGTAACGATAATTACCCTCTTTGGCTTCCCCTAACTGTTTAGAGAGTGACTGATTATCACTGTTCAAATCGTCCCTTTCTTTTTCGAGCTTTTTCTTCATGAAGGTGTAAGATTTCCTAATCCTTGTGATATCTGCTTTCAGCTTCTCAGTCTCTGACTGCATAGTCGCCTGACAAAAAGTACAGCGATAGGGTTAGCAGATCTACATGTACGGTATTTTTCATTCTACATGTAACAACTAAGTTTCCCTCAATAGAGATAGTTCTCATTCTACCTCTGCTTGCTGAGCAGCGTCTAATTTCTTCTCCCTCTCACTCACTTCTGCTTTGCATTTTGTTAGATCCTTCTCCCTCTCGCTCAGTTCGTTTTTACAGTTTGCTAGATCCTTCTCTAGTAGCGCTATCTTATTCTGCTTCTCTAACAGAAGCTTCTTGAAAACTTCAATATGGTCATCTTTCGCTTTCAGCTTATCCTGATCATATCAAAACAGTATCGCATCAGCGTCATTCGTACACTAACATATAGTTCACCAGAAAATCTCGCCAGTTACAAAGACAGTTATATCCTACACTAAAATTTGATAGGCGTTTGATGATCGAAATGCCATTGTTTAATCAGCGTCAAAGGTAAGAAACAAAAGGAGACAAAGAGACTTCCTAGACAGCTTCATAACCAGGAAAGACGATGATAACTAACTGTCTAGATATAGAATCCCTTAATAAACGACCTTTAGCAGACAAGATATCGTTTCATGAATTGACATAGCTAGGGTATCATTTCGTGAAACAGGGATATCCACACCGTGCACACCTCTGAAAAGGCCATGACTACTGCAGATTTCAACAATGCCAAATTAATTTAGAGGCATACCTCGAGTTGCCGCACTTCATCTTTGAGGCGATTGTAGTCAGCAACATCAATGTTTTTATACGTCTCCCTCAACTGCAAGAAACGGAAAACAGTTTTAAGTATGCATAAATAAATATAAAGCTTTTAATCTGAAAGGGCTTAGAGTTACAGACATTTTACAAAATTTCCTTTGAAAAATTTAACATTGTTTCAAAGAAAAAAAGAAATGGCTTACCTCATCAACCCTCTTCTTTTCAAGATCTGAGTCCTTCCTTAGCCTTTCCATCTCTCTTATACACAAGTCTAACTCGGTTTGCTTTTGCTTCAATAGATTTTCAAAGTTTTCGGAATCCGTCTTAGCCTTTTGAGCTACCTCACGCAATCTCTGAAGTTTCAAAAATGTTTTATCAGCTCTCTCTAAGACAGTTAGGAGGATCAGGTGGTGCAAGGGAGTTTAGTTACTCGAGCCATATAAAGCAGAAGAAATTTTCCTGAAAGTTCCACTACGAACCTGGCACTCCTCAAAATTGTGTTTGTTTTCTTCTCTGAGTTGCATGTTGCTTTCACGGAGCAAGTTCACCTCACTAACCTGCAAGGAGAACTTTGAAGTTAGCGAAGTTAAAAGTTTCACTCCAACCTTGGCTAGGGAACCAAAAAGACGAACTCCAAGCAGAAAGTATTGAATTGAGGAACTGAAGAAGTAAGTTTATTAGTTCGTATTCAACTTTACCTGGAGCTGAAGAGATTTGATTTCATCTTCACTCAATAATGAGGCCCTTGTACTGGCACGCTCAGCATTAAGTGAACCCCGGGCAGATTCCGCCATCTTCAAGGCACTCTCAAGCTAGACAATGACAGTGTTGCAAGAAAATTCATAATGCAGCCAAAACTATAAAAAAATATACAGGATTTTTCTCTTTGCATGTGTGCGTGTATTGAGAAGGGTGTTGCTTAAAAATAGATGTTTTAGCAAAATTAGGATAACGATAAAATACAACAACTTACTTGCGATTGCAACCGTAATTTTTCCTGTCTCATAAGTGATATTTCTGTTTCAGCCTGTCCACAAAGATGCACAAAATTTAGATTACGTCACAGTACGCAGACGAGCAAAAATGAAAAGAAAGAAATCCTAAATATGAAACTTCTCTTACTATTTCCTTTGTTTTGCGCAAATAATTAACTACACTTTGTAAACCAGAATCTCCAAGTTGATCCGAGTCAGTGCTTCCAGATGATAGGTTTCCAGAACGGCTATCTTTCTCAGCCGAGCGAAGATGCATAGCCTCAAGTCGGCTATGGAGTAATTTGTTCTGATGCAGAGAACGATTAAGATGAGTGGAAAATTCGTAACAAAAACATCAACTGAAACTCTAAATAATCCTCACAATATATGATAGGAATAGACAGAACACACTAAATAACACCAAATAGATACTCGACGAGAGGTGCCAAATTCGTATTGCTTATGTCATATGCAACGAAAGCAATAAAATTGCCAAAACGTAAAAGTCAGAGAGCAGTAGCTACCTGTTCATTAAGTTCATGATACATCTTCTCCGCTTGATTCTTTTGCTGCTCTAGCATACATTTCTCTTCACTCCACTTGGAGTTAAGCTCGGACTAAAAAATAAACATAAAAGATAATTAAATCGTTTCTGGAATCAGCACTTTAGTTTATGTTTCCCGACAATAACTGTGGAAGATTTAAAAGTAATAATGAAGTTTTAAAGAGTATTACAATTTCCGTTCCCCTCGAATCAGCCAATTTACGTAGTTCAGATGCCTCCTCTTGAAGGGAAGCCAAAGCCTGCGAAGTTTTCGTCAGCTCTTGAATAGTTTCAGACTGTAGAATAACCTGTGCGTTCAAGAGAGCAGAGAAACAAGATAGGTCATTAAAATGTATGGAATCAAAATCTAGAAGTTACCTAACAAGCATTTCATGAAAACATCTGAAATGTTATAATAAGACAGAGGTGCTATAAAATAGAGTTTTCAGAAACCACTGTTAATGAAATGGAGCAACAAGATGAGGTTGAAGTATTTCAGTTTCAAGAATTATCCAATAAAACCCAACGTTATAGCCAGCGACGTGAATATGCATGATGGTGAATATCTTTTTTAAAATAGAGAGAGCCTTCACAAACCTGTCTTTCATAATTTGTCTGAGCAACACGCCATTTCTCATGTTCCTTCTCCAAGTCATCCTTCAAAGTGGACATTTGGATATTCATTGCTTCGATTTGGGAACTGCATTCAATTTCATGATGTCAATTTAAAGACTATGTGTATGCAGGTGGGTCAAAAGATACGTTTGCCAAATAATAGAACATGTACCTTTTAACTAAGCTTTCTTCTCTCAGGCTTGCAATTTCAGCTGATGCTGATACAAGAGCATCTTCTTTTCCTGCAGCAGCATTGGCTATCTGCTCAGATTTTTGTAGACAGTCGTTTTCAAGTTCTGACACCCTTTCCCTAAGAGAAACAAGCTCTGCTTCCAATGTTTCCTGTCTCTTTTCAGCCTATAAATAGCCATCAGGTTAAAAACTAAACCATACAACAGATCTACTTCTATCACAAAGGAAATAGTTGCACAGCTAGATAAGATCATTGTTTCCGGACAATCATCAATACCTCAAGTCTGAAGTTCTCATGGGCAGATTCCATTTGCCTCAACGCAGTTTCGTTCACCTGTGCTATACTCTTGTACTGCAAGATAATCCACATCGTCAGTTGCTAGTGGTGAGGAATATCAAAACTAACAAAGCAAATTCAGCAATTACCTGAAGCATGTGGCTTTTGCTAGATTCTACATCTCCCCTCAGCTTTTCCATTTCTTCCTTTGCAGTACGCAGTTCTACGGACATCTAGCAACAAGTAAAAGGTAAACTAAAAATAATTGCTTAAGCGAAAGTCTCAAATCTGCTTATTCAACTCTCTGTTGGGTAATACATAATGCAAATCCTAACTTCTATCCGAGACGCATGTTCAACTTCAAGAAAGTTTTCACCTTATCGTACAAAAAATCAACATCTTCTACAGTTTTTACAAAAAGATTACAACCAATTACGTAATTTAATAACTCAAAACAAAATATTGCTGAAGGACTTCACTGACCTCATTATCAGAAAGAGAGACGACCCCACCACTGTCCATATCAAGGCCCTAGAGTGCGAAAACAGAATTCATTACAAAAGATATTACTAATTGCAAATTCCATTCAGGACTTGCCGTTTGAAGTAACCCCACAAGTCAATTATCAAGAAAATTATAACGTTTACCTTAGGATCTGAAGACCTTATCTTCTTCTCCAAATCAGAAAGTCTAGCCTAATTTTACACATTTAAACAAATAATCAACGACAATAACCAGCCAAAATTGCGCATGCCAATTGCCAATATAAGTATGGACTTAAAAGAGTACCTCAGCCACAGAAGCCCTTGACTCTGCTGCCGTGACAGCCTTCAAGGCATTAGCCAATTCTTTTCCCATTTCTTCGACCTGCATAACAGCATTGTTCAAAGTTTGATTGCGGTCCGAAGTGCTATTTCGCGAATTGCTCCTTTCTTCTTGCAATTCTTTTTTAGCTTCAGCCCATTCTTTCTGAGAAAACACCGTCCAAAAAATCAGTAAATTTTCTACATAGAGAAAGCGCCAGCAAAAGAATTATTAAATATGCTACAGACCTCAAGTTGCTTGATATGCTCCTCTTGTTTCCTTCTCTCGGCAGCTCTTGCTTCCTGAGATTTTTGGTAAAGATACCAAATTTCAATCAGTATTACCTCCTCGTAACAAATAAGTAAATTAAAACCAAAGGTGGTTTTGTTACCTCACGAACTTCCTCTGTACTCTGTATAGTATCCAAGGTAGCCTGCAGAAAATTAGGTTAGCAAAAAGAAAATGAACATGCACTATTTAAGAAAGAATTTGCACTACTCATGCTTCCAACCTGAAGACGATAAACTCTCTGAGATAGAGCAGAAACTTCATCAGAAGCTCGTTTTTCAGCACTGGATAACACCTCTTTTTCTTGTTTTAGAACCGAAACCTATAACACAGATTATTGTTAGTTTTAAAGCACAGAAGATCATAAAATTGACGTGTGTGATTGATAACTACCTCCATTGATAATTTTCGAGAAATCTCTTCCGCTGCATGCAGAGACTCAGAACTCTCACGTAACTTCCTTTGGTGGTCGATGATCAGCTGCGAGAACTCTATGTTTCTTGCCAAAACACCGTTCATTTCTTCTCTCTGATACAAGATATATAAGATGAAGAAAGCACAATCCACACAAGCAGGTTGATGATATAAATTTGAGACAAATATTAAAGATCACCTTGCGTTCAGATTCTTTCATGATGCCTTCTAGTTTTTCCCTAACAAAATTTGCCTCCATGGCCAACTTATCCCGTTCAGACCTTATCGCTATTATCTCACTCCTAGCCTTCGCTAAATCTTCTTCCAGATTTCGGATGCGTTCAAAAGTTTTTTCTTGGGCTCTTTTCGTAGCTTCCTAGAACACGCAATCCAGTCAACAAGTGAGTCTCAAACAACTACATTGATGCGCCGAAAGAGATAATAATAAATAAAGGTAAAGAACCAAAATACCTGTGAATCCTCAAGCAGGTGTAAAAAGTTATTCCTTCCTGGCACTACAGCAAACAAAATAATAGTCAAGCCATTTTGAAGCTTATACAACCGAGCTACAAGGTAAAGCATCGTGAGCACACTTAAATTCCAGATGCTTCCTAACCTAGTTTTTAATTTCAGAGTTGTGCCGACTATATCAATATTTCTTGCCTACCTACTCAACCATTTGTAATAAGATTTTGGTAAGGATTATAGTTCAAAGATCAACTAAAACCTCATTTAGTTAAACTTATAATTGAGGGTATGAGGAACACATAGTCACTATATAGAGCTCAAACCTGGAGGCAAATCTGAAGAACGAGAATTAGATGAATAACGTTTTTGTTCCTCTTCATATAGTCGTTTATACATTGCAACCTGAAAAGAACAAAATGTACAAGAAAAATCATTGATTTGAAATCCAACATCATTTAAGCAAGTGCAGTTGAGAAGGGAACCACCGTAACTGAAGAGTCGAAAGACTTACAGATGTGTGAAGTGCTTCAATCATTTGACCCTGCTCTTCAGCTCTTTTGAGCACGATGGCTACTTTGGAAGAAGCTTCATCAGTCTTTTTCTTTAGTTCTGTCTCAAACATTTCCTGAGATTCCAAAAATACTTATTAAAACGTCACTGAACTGAAGGAAAAACCAGAAAAAAATCCGTCATACCTTGAGCTCCATTTCCCTACTTTCAATCTGCTCTGAGAGACTACGAACAAGGTTTCGGAGCTTAACATTCTGCTCAACTAGTCCATTTATATCTTTAAACTTCAACTGAAAATTCATCCCAACAAGTGTACAAGCATTAGTCATCCACAAATTATTTCACAAGTGAATTCTACATGAAAAAGAAATAAACTTACAAGATGCTCTGAAATAATTTTATCAGCTTCAGATTCCATATCCATCTCAACATCAGAAAGCTGAGTATCATCTTCTTCATCATCCCTGGCAGCTCCACAGCGGAGTTGGACATCACGGCACTCCTTCAGTAGTATCGTTACCTAAATCATGTATACAAACACAAAGTAGGAATTAATAAGGCAACCAAGTAATATAACTGTGAGCTAAGGTATACCTATTAATATTGCAAATCATCTAAGCCAAGAAACTGAAGACAACAACAAACATGCAGAAAAAAAAGCATCGCATGCTGAACAAAGGAGAATAGATTGTCAAGTAACCTGCTTCTGTAAGTCAGATATATCTTTCTGAGATAGAATATTTTCACGTTCCCGTCTCCTCAAGTCAGCCTATCAATAAAATAAATATATGAGAACGGCACAAATATGCATACTAAACAGCCATTATGATAATACCAAGTACCTTTAGCTCCATGATGTACTTCTCCATATTTGATTGCTCAGATACAGAATCCTGAAGTTTTTGATTGACTAGTGAATAAGCTTCAACCAAACGCTCATGCTCACCTGGAAACAGATAAATAAATTTTCTGCACCGATGAAAGAAATCTTGGGAAGCACATAAATGAATCATACCTCTTTCATCTTGGATAAATTCAGCTTTCTCTTCTAATTCGGATAAAACCTAAAACGCAGGATTCAAGGCCAACATTCTAGTTAAAAGATCAAATTCAGACACAGCTCTGGCGAGAAGGAAACTTTTAATGTATCCATCAGGTATTGACCTGTCAAGCCCACGAGTCTAGCATAATTTGAAAGGAAAAGAAAAGAAAAAGGAACTGCAGTTGGAAAAGTAGTAGCCAAATAAAGACAAAAAGAGACAAAACAAGAGTTAACATCTAAATAAATACGGTTAAGTAGTTCATACCCGTTGTAGTATCAACTCAGCTTCCTTTCGACCTAATTGCTCATGTCTCATTGCATCAACAGCCTCTTGATACTTCTCATAAATTTTGGCCAACTACAGAAACCAAAAAAAAATGATATTTACGCACTAATAGAGTTGAAATACTGATAAAATGGACTAATATAGTAAAACTGAAACTCACACTCCACCCATCACGTAAGAGTGAAGCTGCCAGTGCCGTTCCTGACACACCAGCAGGAACCTTGGAAATTATTGCATGGCTTTCCTCTATCATGTTGCTGGTCCCTGAATCGTCTGCCCCTCTAGAAAAAAAAAGAATTTCAAAAGAAACATCATAAAATTTTCTCGTTACATGAACGCCAGGGTCTAAGCTCTAGGGCAATCAAAAACCATATTTTAATGCCGTTATAACCAACTTACATGGATCAAACACTCTTAAGAAAATCACTTCACTGTAAACCCCGTAAAGTCTTCAAGCAACTATAATTTTCTACCAACAGCTAGGAATTTAAAAACTTCCTTACGTTTTGGTCAAAAGATCTACAGGTCGGTAGTACCAGGGATCATAGGCGAGATCTATATAATTCTTAATGAAAGTACATCTCTTGAAGCAACCAATATCACTAATCCCTACTTCTACATGTTTTGGCTCTATTTCATAAGCAAATATAGCAAAAAAATGGCAGGAACACACAAAAAACGTCACTTTAAGCCTTTGCGTGGCTGTACAAAGGTTCATAAAAAATGAGCAATATCTTGTTCCCAGAAAGGTGAATTATACCTTGTGAAACTGCTGAAAGGTAAAAGCGTTAGCTCATTTGTTTTCCTAGTTTTCTCAATCTCTGCTTCAAGCTTCTCATGTTTTTGTTTAAGGTCTTGGTTCTCCTGAAAATGAAGATAACAAAAAGTAATTATCTGTCTAGAAAATAAATAAAAATACACAAAAGGTGAGAACTCGTAGATCCAAAGGGTATACCAATTATTGAAGAAAGAACTTCTCAAAAAACATATTAAAATTAAGATTATAGGAAACTACTCCTGCTATTTGAAGACAGAACTAACTAATTGATTTTAGACAACAATGGTTCAAGTTACCATATCTGATTACAAAGTTAACTGAAGCAGTACCGTAACAGCCATGTTTTCCTACAGGCAACACTCTCAATACAAGTTGAAAAGAATGCCACCACTTAACTAGTTACCGGAGCACGTAACAGATGTTATAAATAATAGAAAAAAATGTCTCAGTACCTTCTCTAGCTGCTGGTTTGTAGACATTTCTTTCTCAAGACTATCTTTGTACCCACTCTCGACTTGGTTCAAGCGTGCCTGATTAGTCATGATTTAAACTCAGATGGCGAGCATACAGACACAAAAGCTACAATCAATTCCCTCTAAATTGTTACAGCTAACTTACCTCTAAGGCCTTAACGACACCTTCAAGTTCGCCCGCCTTTCTGGACCATTCCTCCGAACTTTCCTTGTACAGCTCAACAAGCTTGTTCGCCTAGGTCAACAGCCAAGTAATCGATTAGATTGAACTAAACAACAACTAGGGATATTTACATTTAAAACATGAAATGCCTGAAAAGGATTTATATAGTTAGCTCTCCTTCAAGGTTTGAAAACAAAAGAATTTGAAAACTCACAGTAGAAAGTTCAGCATTGTATTGCTCTTCAGTGGCCGCTGCTGCAACTCTGCACGAGCTGAGCTCCTTTGAACACGAAGAAAAACAAGTAAATGTCATAAAGCACGAAATGATAAGTTAACAAGTGATTTTATCCCATGCTTGCATACCTCTTGTAATGAAGTAACCTTAGCTTCCAGCTCTCTCAGTCTTTCCTTATGCCAATTTAACGAACTAGAGCACTCATTGTAATTTTTCTCAACCTGATAATCGATGATAATGAAATTGAAGTAAAGGAACAGAACTTTAAGAAAATCAAAGCAGAGCATTAGAAATAAGCTCTCACATCCACAAGCTTCGCTGACATTTCAGCCTCGAGATCAGAATGCCTCCTACGGAGTTCAGCATAACTATCAACTTTGGCTGTTAACTCCTCATCAAGCCATTTAGTATGCCTCTCCATGAGCTCTTTCTCCTGAGATAAACGACTGCACATAGCTTGTGAACGCGCCAACTCTGCGCCTGCTTCAGCATATCTGGACTCCTTCTCCGAACTAGCGTCAGTCAACTTAACCTGATAATTACAATAAAAAAATATTAATTAGGGTTGAAACTAAATGTCAGCAAATAAGCAGCCTCACTCACAATTTTATCCAAATAGCTTTTGATATTCGAATTCTTCTCGCTAATCTCGGAATCTTTCTGCTCTAGCAACTCCATCAGCTGCCTCTTGGACTTGTGTAGCTCAGACATCTCCGTAGTCATCCTCTCTAACTCTCCATCCTTCTCAATCTGCATCAAACAAAGCATCTCCCTCAAAATCACACAAAAAAGCTCAAAAAAAAACACCACACGAAATCACAAGAACTGTACCGATTGCAAATGAAGCTGGTGCTTCTCCGCCTGAGACTGCGCGAGCTCAGCCAATCTACCATCGAGATCAGACTGAAGCTTCGCGTTCTGAGATTCGAGCGACGCGAAATCGTGAGAGAGCGAGAGGTACTTCTGCTCGAGAAGCGAGCACGTCTGCTCCGCGGTGATGGAAGCAGCATCAGCCTTGGCGCGGACGCTGTCAAGCTCGGCGTAGAGCTTGCGGATGTACTCGTCGGCTCTCTCGGCGACCACCACCGAGGCGGCGTCGCTGCTAGAGAGCCGCGCGAGCTCGTCGTCGGGCATAAACAAGGGCATAGTTTCGTGCCCTAGTTTCTAGAAATAACCGAGGCTGTATATAATATATATCTAACGTTGGAGACGAGACGACACTTACGAACACTCTCTTTTTTTTGTTCTTCTCCCTGGCGATTTTGAGAGAGAACGCAACGAAATCGATTCGGGAAAGCGATGAATGATGAAATGCTCGAGAAACCTCAAGGGGTGTTTATACGTCGTGTTAAATAAACGACGTCGGTTACTGTGTTGAGCCCAATACTCGTCATTGTTTGGGCTGATTTGATACTAGCTCACTTGCTGGGCTTATAGATACCTGTATTTAGTTTTTGGTCTTGTGTTTTACTATGAACTAATCCGCCTAAACTTGAGGATATTTATATTTAATTTTTAATTTTTATTTGTATTACATAGTTTCTTTTTTTTAAACTTGATCCAAATCATAGATTATTCTAATATAAATTCAGTTATCGTAATTAAAATAGTACTAGGTTTTGACCCGCACTTTAAAAGTGCGGGACCTTTTGTTATAATTTAGTACAAAAAAATTCAAAGATGATTTTTATAAACATTTTTATTACTATATTGAAACTGTGATATGGATTGTCGATATCAAAATCAAAATGAGTTTTTCCTACCATATATCTTAAAAGTGGGCACTTTGGTTATCTTCTCAGTTCAGTTCGGGTTGGTTTGTTTAGTTTGGTTCTAGTAATTTCCAACCGAAAGAAATCATAGTTAGTTTGGTTCGGTTTCTCGGTTCGGCTCGGTTTCAAACCGAACCATCCAGGTTGGAAAAATCTTCAGTCGAATTATTTGAAAAAGATTTCGGTTCGGTTTGAAATGGTATCGGTTCAGTTTGACTCGGTTCAGTTTGACTTTTTTGTCCACCCTTAATATATCTAAACCGAGTATTTCTTGAAATATCTTATCGTGGTAACCGATGATCCGTACTTTAAAAGCAATGTTATTTTGTTTGTACATTTTAATTTGAAAATATAAATATAAAAATAAATATATCGCATATTCAAATTTTATTAAAGATACAAAGTTTGAACTCACTGAAAAATAATTCCAATATTCAAATTTTATATTTTAATTATTTTTCAGTGAGTTCAAACTTTGTATCTTTAATAAAATTTGAATATGCGATATATTCATTTTTTCCAGCTTAAAGTTGGATGAGTAATCATTTATTAGAAATGTTATTTTCTGTCTTATTATAATTATAAAATATTGTTTTCAATTTTTACTTAAAAATAGAATGGAACACTTATTTTGGAATTTGTAAAAATAAATATAATAGTATAATATATAGTATCGAATACAATTTGAAAGTTATTTCATATAATAAAATGTATATGTATCGTTCTTTTGTTTGAATTTAACTAATTGGGTATGTGCATTAAAGTGTCATCACTAAGTTATGTTATAATCATATTAAACCCCACCTATCTATGTTAGTTATGATAATAATATATAATCGTAGGAAAAATGTAAGTTAACGTAGGAAAAAAACGTCTATGTACTATCACATATACAAATAAAAATGTAACTATTTAATTCAAATTCTATGTGAAACTATATTAGGCTAAATATTGTTTGTTCAGATTTTCTAAAGATCTCTCCAATATATTTTAGGTAATTTAAATATTAAATATTTAATATATTTCAATGGCATTCCTGTAAATAGTTTAAAAACTAAGGGAATGTCTGAAAAATGTCTGTTGTTTTAATTGTATTGATAGGAGTGGATCATGATGTTTTCGAATTCCAAATATTTAAAATTTCTATATAATCACGGATCAAGTTCTACCAATAAACAAACAATAACAACGTGAGATTTTTTTTTAACAATTCTATTTAAATAGAAATTTTAAATATTTACCACACATAGCCATAAGACATTTGTTGTCAAAGTGATGAACACAAACAAACTTGGTATATCTCTTTACTTACCTCCAATGATGTTGATGTTGTAATTCTCAAGCCCGAGCTCAGTTCCATTTCCGCACTATCAAAAAATGAAGTTAATGCCTTTGACACATGTGGTCTTGTCCAGTCTTGTAGTTTTACTAAAAAAAAAGAAAAACAGAATGAGTTTTTCAACTTTGGGACAAAGAAAAGGTTTCTCCTCAGTCCTCACCTAGGTGGCTTAAGAGCCAGTGAAATACATGTAACTCCAGAGGAAGGAACAAGCTCAGAAAGCCTTAGCCATTATGGCTTAAGCAATGCACAATCACACGTTCTTGGTTACCCGCAAGGAGCTAAGCTAAGCTGTGATGAGATGATTCCTTTGCTGTTGGAGGAGGTGGGTGTGGTGGACCAGGGTTCTGCTGATCATACACAAATATGAAAGAAAACCATTCAAGAATAAGGACAGCAAGCAAAACTTCTACATTGATGCGCCGAAAGAGAGAATAATAAATAAATGTAAGGGAAAAAAAACCTGTGAATCATCAAGCAGATGTAAGAAGTTATTCCTTCCTGGCACTACTACAGCAAACAAAATACATCTCAGTCAAGCCATTTTAAAGCTTATACAGCCGAACCTATCTATACTATTAAAGTACAAGCATGTTTTTGATTTTTACTCTTTTTACCCCTACCGAAGAACCTTTCCTTTGTATTCATTAAGGGTATTCTGGACATTCTACGCCAATTTCTTCTTAATTAATTTTTGATTTGTCATTAATCACCGGTTTCCTAATTTAATTTCGGCCTGCGATTATTTCTTTGTTTGATACTGCATCGATTATTTCCATGTTTGATACTTTTATTAACCACCGGTTTTTTAATTCTAAAATTATTAATTTTGACAACAATCATTATCATTTAGAACGATTTTGAAAAATATAAATATATTTTAAACAAATTTCCAACTTATGATCACCGAATTTGTCTTATCATTAGAAAAATCACAATATTAAAAATACCGGGTTACAAACCGGTAATTCGTTCAACCGCAGGTCCGAGTCGGGTTTCAAAACACCGATCAAAACTATAAAATTCTTATATTGATTTATATTTAAAATATCTAATTCAAAATTAAAAACCTAAAAATACATGTACAATATAGTTTTAACCGAACATAAACCTGGATATAAAACACATATATGAGACGGGTTATATAAATGCATATATAAGACGGATTATATAAATGTGATTATATAAAATTTTCACCAAATATAAACCCGCGCTTTGAAAGCGCGGGTCAAAATCTAGTGTATCTATTATATTAAAAGAGAAGTCATGACTTCTCATTTATGTGTGATTTTAAGTAAATGGACTCTTACTAGAAAATAAAATTTCATTTAACTCTAACTAACATTTTGGTATCATTAAAATATCACATCTTATATACTCAACATATATAACAACTTCACCTATAAAACTGTTTTAATTTTATTTTTAATTATAGCAAGTTTATTGACAAAAAATCTAACAAAATCCTACTAAAAATTAAATATTTTGATATAACAATGCATCAGTTAATTTCGTAATTAGCAGCATAATATTATTCAAATTAGTTTTAATTAAGATTTTAACAAAATTTTAAAATTTGTATGCTATTTTCATAAACTTTATAATCATAGTCTATACTATATTAAAATATAAGTACTATATGAACTAAATAGAAAACTATATAGAATTAATAGATTAACTTATTTATTTTTTAAAAAAATCTTTCATTTAGAATATCATAAGGTATTTATATTCGTAAACCATGTATAAAATTTAATGAAATAATAACTTCAATTATTTAAACATAAAAATATATTTACTTATAAAATCCTGATATACACTAAAAATATACATGCTAAAGTGTACATATGTGTTTTTCCGAAAAAAATCAGTTCCTATACTTTTGGACACAAGAATTGAACACTAATTAATAATGATCCATTTGATATATTAGATTACTATATTGACCCATTTATAAGATGTATATTGTTTTAATAGATAAGAAGATTTCAATATTTATGTAAATCCCAATTTAAATTTACATATGTTTGAATTATATTAAAACTTATGTTCTAATATATACCTTCAAATCTAACATATTAAAAAGTATCAAATTTTATTTAATACTCAATATTTTATTTTATCATATCTATAGATATCTAATACTAAATGCTTAAAGATTAGTGTATCTAAATATTTTAAAATTATTATAAATTTCAAATAAAAATACAAAATAATAATTATTTTTATTATTACTTAAATTTAAATTGAGAAATACATGTAATATTATTTTTAATAATATATAAAAAGTATAAAATAATTAATAAATTGTTGAACTTTGCATATATTAGTTTATTAAAAACAAATCCAACAAAACATATATAAAATAAGAAACAACACATACGTGTGAGTTTTAATTAAAAAAACAGAAAAACTATACAATTTATTGTATTTGAAAAAATATATAAATAATTAAATAAAAACATAAAATGAAAATAAAAACCCGCACGGTTGTGCGGATCCATATCTAGTTTCAAATTATGAGCAAAGCAAAAAAAACCTGTGAAGCTTCTTTACTTTTCAGGAAACTCATGAGATTTTCAGGAAAAGCTAATTTATGTTTAAAAGCCAAAATTATTTTTTTTGCTAAATGGTAAATATCATTAATGAAAATGATGGTTCGGTTACAAACTATGTTGAGACCACAATCTGCTTAGAAGCTGATCTGATCTTAGAGGTCGCAAAAAAAAAAAAAACCCCCTAAGATACACAAGATTGATTTCAAACTTCTAACAAGAGAAAGCTTGAAAGCAATAGGAAATAAGATCAATATAGCAACAATTTAACACCCTTAACAAAGCCTTCTCGCTGCATCTGAATGAATCAAAAGAGCAAGAGAATAGCCGGGATAAGTTCAGTCGAGAACTCACCGAAGTGGCTCCGAGCAGGCATCGACGGAAGCGCCTGGCTTACGCCCCGGAGCTCCGCTGGAGGAGGACTTCAACCAACAATTATTGATCCAAAATTATTGATCCATAAGTTTCTTTTATCATTTGACACTTTTTGTGAATCGAAAATAATGAAAAGTTGTACTGTCTCTTGATTCCCACTTGCTCGGATTTATACTTGAAGTGCCTAGACTTGCAACACGTTCTCACTTGATCACCTCGTCTCTTCATCAAGATTTTCACATCTATCAATCCATGCAACACGTTTGTATTGTCAAAACTTGAGCATTAACAAGTTCATCTTATTTCGTTCTCTCCAAACAAAACGACCATACACATTTCGATCAAAACGACCAAACACATTTTGATCACACTTTTCTCTCATGTGCTATTCATCTCACCAAACAAAACAACCAAACACATTTTCATCTAATAAACAAGTTCATGTTCTCTCCTTCTCTTGATCACAAATTTTTATCACAAAACAATCAAAAACAATTTCTATATGGCTCGGATGCTTCTTTCAAAATTTTGTCGTTTTTTTACTAATTTTTGTTTTTAAGTTTTTCCATATTAATCTATGTTTTAAATGTTATCTTTTTATAATGTTTTATTTAATAAATAATTTTTATCTTTATTTAAACATTTTAAGAAAAAAAACCTAAATAAGAAATTTGCATTGAAGGACATAAATATTCGGATCTCTTAAATATGTCTCTTAACCTCACATTTACTACTAATATTATTAAAAAAAATATTAGGGCATCTTCATCCCAACTCCAAACAAAAAATAAATGCATTACTCCATTTATAGAGTAATGCTTTTATTTTTTGTTCATTACTCAATTTCTCACACAATTTATTCTATAAATGGAATAGAATATGGAGTGGAGATGGAGATGCTCTTAAGAGACTCATTAAGAGATTCATTTTGAGTCTTTGGGATAAAAATGCTCTAAGGGGATTTCCACATAATAAATCGATTAATCTCGCACATGTTTTGTTCTCTGTTACGAGAAGAACACCCAACTACAGCGTGGCTACCAATATATAAATAAGACTCTTGATTATAAACAGAGGATGTAATCATACAATGTAGATTGTAAAACACTAATCAAAATGTCCAATAAGAACACCTAATAACGCTAAAATAATAATTAAAGAATCAAAATCATTATTAGTTTTAACAACAAACATGGCTATAAAACAATGAAGGACGCACCATCTATGAACATCATACAATAAATTACCAAAACACAAGAGAATATTTTAATCAATTCATCAGAATCAATGGTGAAGAAAGCTGTATTGATAGGGATCAATTATCCTGGAACCGAAGGAGAGCTGTTGGGCTGCATCAATGACGTCAAGAGGATGCACAAATCACTCATCGAACTGTACGGGTTCTTGGAGGAGAACATCGTTGAGATGATTGATACAGACACGTCAAAAACCCAACCCACCGGCAAGAACATTCGACAGGCGTTGTGGGGTCTTGTTGGGTCGGCAAAGTCAGGTGATGTTCTCGTTGTTCATTACAGTGGACACGGGACTAGGTTGCCACCGGAGACAGGAGAAGACGATGATACTGGCTTTGACGAGTGTATAGTTCCCTCCGATATCAACTACATCACCGGTAAAACTATTATATATTTTTCCTTTTGCGTTATTTTGTTTATCTTGTGAGAGAATTCAAAACCAAGTTATCTCCCCCCCCCCCCCCTTTTTTATAATAAGTTCATTCTAAAGTAAGATTGGTATAAGCTGAACCAAATAAAAGAAATGTAATAAGAAATCTTCAGTTATTTTTTTATTTTTTCACTATCGAAAAAAACAAAACTTCGATCCAATTTATCATATTATTTATCAACTGTTTAAAAGTCAAAAGAATCATGTAGTTTAAAACGAAACTAATAATACATGTTGTGGTTCTAATATAAGGGACTACCAATCTCGTCAGGCCTTTATGGAACTAAAAACAAAATAATAGAGTTAAAGAAAAATTATGCTAATCAAATCCATTTTAGATTATTATACTCATACTTAGAAGTCTTTTTTTTCAAGCTTGTCTAATTATTTGTTGTGTGTGGGGGTTGGTTATGTTACAGATGATGATATCAAAGAAATTGTGAGTCATGTGCCCAAGGACTGTTCCTTTACATTCGTCTCCGACTCTTGTCATAGTGGTGGTCTTATTGACTCAGCCAAGGAGCAAATAGGAGAGAGCTTTAAAAAGAAGTCCAATAAAAAGTTCAAATGCCTTTTTGGACTCTTTTGTTCCAAAGGTACAACAAGTAAGGCTGCATCAAAAGAAGAAACATCCATCGAGATTGAACAAGAAGGTGGTGAAAACAATGTCAATGGCAGAAACAGATTTCTACCACTACAGACTTCGATCAATATGTTGAAGCAAGCTACAGGAATAGATGATATCAAAGAGGGGAATATCAGGACGACCCTTTTCGATTTGTTTGGAGAAGATGCATCCCCAAAGGTGAAGAAGTTCATGAAGGTGATACTGAGCAATATGCAAGAGAGTACTGGTGAGGGTTTGATGTTGGGGACACTTGGGAAACAAGCAATAATTTTTCTGAAGGATAAGTTAAATGATGAAGACTATTTGAAACCTGCGATGGAGACACAAGTCAAGAGCAAGAAAGAGGTCTATGGAGGGGCTATTAATGGAGGACTTAGAAGCAATGGTATTCTGCTTAGTGGGTGCCAAACTAATCAAGTTTCTGCTGACGTTGGCTCTAAAGACAAGGCCTATGGAGCATTCACGAATTCATTACAGATCATACTTGCTGAGACAAAAGGTAAGATCGGTTACAAAGAGTTGGTTTTAAAGTCCAGGAAGTATCTTGAAAAACAGGGTTATCCTCAACGACCAGGGTTGTATTGTAGCGACAGTTACGTGAATGCTCAGTTCATATGTTGAGAAAAACTTTGACATGTTTGTAATTTTCTTCAGATACATTTGGTTTGATGTTGAACAAGTATTCATGTGATTTATATTTTGTTTGTTATAAACTCGAGTTTAATACAGGTACAAGCAACTCTTAGGATTAGTCTCATCTTCTCTCGTTATGCTGAAAAAAATAAGCACCAGGTTTAATGACTGGGTACGTAAAAGGCTAATTCGAAAACTCTTAACGCCTCTGGTAATCAAAATTATTAATCTTAATAGTTACTTAGGTTGTTTAATTGTCAAGCCGTCTTAGCTCAGTGGTAGAGCGCGTGACTTTTAATCCCGTGGCCGTGGGTTCGATCCCCACAGACGGCGTTTTCGTATTTACCGTTTTGTGAGTGCTCCATTTATATGTTAACTCTCACTACAAAAAAAAGACTGTATTACATCACTTAAATTGTATCACAAAAACAATTGATATAAGTTTGAATTACTTATTAAAAAATGATGTAGAATATTTGTTTCAGTATCAGTTATAGTAACCGATGTGTTTTTAAATCTATATAACATCATTTTCACTGCAACTGATACAAATCTATACTAGTTTACGTCATTTCAAACAATTGATACAGAATAAAAGTTTACATCACTTAAATAACTGATGCATGTATTAATTTGTGTTAATATCAGTTAGAGAAATGATTTAAAGCAACATTGTTTATAATAAATGATGCAACTTTGATATTAAAAATAAGTTTGTTTACAGTATATATATATATGTATATTTAAAGCTTATTTTGACGATTTTTTTTGTTTGGATACATTTGACGATTCTAAAGCTTATTTTTATAAATTAGAATATTCAATATTGATTGTATAAAAATATAAAATTTATATATTTTCTGGCTATCTTTTAAAAAATTTTGATTAACCAATCAACCTGAAAATTAAATTATGTAAAACATATATAACTGATTTTTTACATCCAAGTATATGTAACTGATTATAAATACATAATTATTCAAAAAAAAAAAACTAGAAAAAAGAGTTTACGAGGGATATGCTAAAATTTTACCTGAAATAAATGCTAATAGTTAATTAACATTTATGGTTTTGTTTTTAGTTTGTTAAGAAAATTGATCTCCTTTTTTATCTCACCCACAAACTCACATTCCTCTTATCACGTCAAGAACTTCTCTCACACTCACAACACTTCGAAAACTTTCAACCACTTTTTCCAAAGTTAAAATTCTGATTACTGATCATCTTCTACTCATCTTCTAAAATCTTCAAAGACTTTATTATTTTGTATTACTACATGTTTTGTTTTCATTTCTTCACCTATTGGTTTCTGTTTGCTATTTGGAATGATATTTACGTTCCTAACAATTATTAATAGATTAAAATGAAGATATGGTAAACTTCATCTCCAAAAGTTTTCTACAGGAGAAACAGTACAGGTATTTTAAAAATATATGCTATTCACATTTATAGATAATTATTTTCTCTCAAACAGAAATCATCAAAGGTCTCTATTAAATTTAATTTTGATTTTCTTTAAGTTTTACAGGACAAAAGTATCTATTCAAATATGATGATACTCAAAGAATCTTCACCATGAACAGTTTACAATCCATCGCAGAAATAGAGCATGTGACCTGTACAAGAAGGAACTAAGAACAAGGAACAATGTTTTGATGAAGCTATCATCAGTAGATGCGTTTGATATGTGTTGTTTTATCTTTTTTTTTGTAAATTATTTTTCAATCGTGATGTAGATTCTGAAAAAAAAATATAATGAAAGTTTTTAATTTTAGTTCTGTTATTGAAATCTTAACTGATATTGAAAAAAAGATATTGTTGTTTTGTAATATATCATTAATTAATAAAAAATTATTTATTAAATCAAATAATTTTTTATATTGTCGTAATTATTATAATAATTTAATTTAATTTTAACATCATTTATTTATAAACTGAAATAAATATTTAACATCAATTATAATTTATGATGTAAATGGTAACATCATTTCTAACAATTGACACATACTAACATCACTTAAATAATTGATAGAAATATTTACTATTTTTACATCAGTTTTCAACAAAATGATACAAATTATTTGCATCACCAAAAACTAAGTCATTTATTTAAGTGATGTAAAATGTTTTTGCATCATTTATAAGTAATACAAATATATAAAATAAATGATTTAAACTAGCCATTTTTTTGTAGTGTCTGGTGATACACTGATACTAATTGAGTAGAGCCACTTTCATTCATGACTTTTCTGGCA
Organism: Raphanus sativus; assembly: GCF_000801105.2. Classification (NCBI taxonomy): domain Eukaryota; kingdom Viridiplantae; phylum Streptophyta; class Magnoliopsida; order Brassicales; family Brassicaceae; genus Raphanus; species Raphanus sativus. Next base: position 940,233 of record NC_079519.1, on the reverse strand, counting down.
TCAATGTTTGTGAGTTTTTGTGTATGGTAATATGAATGTAATTTTATATGAGGTAATAAATTTGATTTGTTGAAGTGGATTTAATAAAATACTAGATTTTGACCCGCGCTTTCAAAGCGCGGGTTTATGTTAGGTGAAAATTTTATATAATCACATTTATATAATTCGTTTTGTATATGTGTTTATATAATTCGTCTCATATATGTATTTTATATCCAGATTTATGTTTGATAAAACTATATTATACATGTATTTTTAGGTTTTTAATTTTGAATTAGATATTTTAAATATAAACCAATATAACAGTTTTATAGTTTTGATCGGTGTTTTGAAATTCGACTTAGACCTGCGGTTGAACGGATTACCGGTTGATCAAAGATAAATTCAGTTCGGGTTTGAAAAAAAAAAAATTAAAAAATCCAATAAAAACTATTAAAATCGAAATCCGGTTACCGGTTGAACCACTGGTTGAACCAATAAACAATTTTTATTTTTTATAAATAATTTTTGTTAGATAGTTGGGATTATATTTAGGAAAAAGCAGTTTAAAACCAAACCATTAAATAGTTTGAGAAAAAACGATGCAGTTTCAAACATGTCCGGTTGGAAAAATATTAAAATGATGCAGTATCAAACACGGAATAATCACATACCAAAATTGAATTAGGAAACCGGTGGTTAATAACAAACCAAAAACAATTAAAAAAGAAACCAATACAGAATGTCCAAAATATCATTAATGAATACAAAAGAAAGCTTCTTTAATAGGGGTAAACTGAGTAAAAATCCAAATGTGCTTGTACTTTAATAGTATAGATATATGATTTACTCGAGTAGACTAAGGTTTATCATCAAAATTTAATCATCCACTACAGCCACTAGGCCCACTACATATACTTTAATATTATAGATATATGATTTACTCGAGTAGACTAAGGTTTATCATCAAAATTTAATCATCCACTACAGCCACTAGGCCCACTACATATACTTTAATCATCCACATGCTTTCGTGGCTGTCATTTTGATGATAAACCTTAATTTAAAGATTGAGTAAACTCTAGTACTAAGAGCATCTCCAAGATTTCACTCTATTTTTTACTCTAAAATAGAGTGACTCTATAATAGAGATGGAGTTTGCTCTAATGATACTCTATTTTAGAGTAAAAAATAGAGTGATGAATAAAAAAAACAATTTACTCTATATTTGGAGTAAACCTATTTTTCACTCTATTATAGAGTAAAAAATAGAGTACCATTGGAGCATTTCTTACACTAAATTCTATTTTAGAGTAAAAAATAGAGTGGGGTTGAAGATGCTCTAAGAGCATCTCCAACAACCCTTCATCCCTTCATTTTTTAAAGGTTTTTGCTCTCCAACAGCCCTTTATCCCTTCAAATTTTAAAGGGGTGAACAGTACACCTCCAAATATGAAGGGGCACTGTACAGGCCTTTAAAACACTGTTTACTTTTCACTTTAGTCCTCCTTCTATTTATATATGTTTAATGATTGTGTACTTATTGTTTCTTATTTGGCATTCTACTATTATAATTATATTGACACTTAAATATTATGATTTTGGTCTTATAAAATTATTTTTAAATAATAATAATATTACACATTAAATATATCTTACAATACTAATATTCAGATAAATCCATAAGCTGAAAAGTTATTACTAATATTAAGGTAAATTTGGTCTTGAACCTCCAAAATCACCAAAGTATTCTCGATATAAATTTTGAGCATTCTCTTCGGTTTGTTGTTGCTGAGTTCATTTTTGTATGATTCTTGCTTGTTCAGCTCAGATAAACTCGCGAGTGTTAATATCATCAATGGAGTTTAGATTTTTCAATAGGATTTTATTTTCAGCCTCCATTTCTTTCAATAGGATTTTATTATTTGGCTGATGGTATATATCCTAAAAAATAAGGATGCTCATTTAGCACTTAAAAATGCTTTGATTGAGCATATTTGGGAGCATTACGGAAATAATTATATTGATTAGTTTTGTATTTTTAATATATATATATATATATATATATATATATAGTAATTTGAATTGTTTATGTTTATTATTATGTGTAATTTTATGTTATTATGTTTTTTATCTTTTATTATAAGTAATTTGATGTTATAATTAAATATTTTTACTAATTATGTCAATAATAAATATTAATATGTGTTTACTGTTAAGTTATAAAATTTTAGTGACTATAATGAACTATTACTGAAATTGAGGACTAAAGTGTAAAATATAAGTTTTCAAGAAAAAAAATTTGAAGGTCACCATTGGAGAATCACCCCTTCAACCCTTTATTTTAAAGGTGGACCTTACAAAAAATGAAGGGGCTTGTTGGAGATGCTCTAAGGTTCTGTTTTTTGTTCGTTGTAATGTGAACATCAACTGTATATTTATACCAATGATAATTTTATCAGCAAGTGGGGTTTAATTATTATTATTATATACATAGAATGATGTTTGAACTCTTCAGCTTAATAAAATTAAATATAGAGATATCTTCTACTTTTTATAATTTTTATATGTGCATTATATAAAAATCTAATTTATTTGTTTTCTCATAGAATAAAATGTTAGAGAAATAAAAACTAGTTTAAGAAAATTGTAAAATATTCAAATTTGTTTGTTTAAAATAGATTCCACCTTTTCGTTTGTGTGCAAAGACTATAAAGTTCCATTGACTTCGGATACAAGGAATCAAATAGACTTAGTCTTATTGGCTTGTACGACAGAAGAAAAAAACTCATAATAATTGGTTTCACAAAAGCGACGTGCTTATAACGTGCCATTGCTTGCCCTATCACGAAAGGGATTCAACTAGTAATAATAGAGTTTTTTCTTCTGTCGTACAAGCCAATAAGACTAAGTCTAAGACCTAAATATAAAATTATTGGACTAGTTCTTACAAGCGATCTAAGTCTTGTACGTTTTAGTTATTAACTCCACTTGACCGGGGAAAAGAGTACTCTCATCTTTCATACACACATTATAGTAGAAAACAATGTTATGTTTGTGTTAAAAAGACGTGAGCTTATAGTTCATTTATTGTAATTTTCCTCAAGTCATACAAAAATGTGACATAGGCAAGGTCCCGGAAAAGAAACAATAGGTTTCATTAGTTTAATAATAATACGATGATTATATAAACCATCAAAGATGGATCACTACAGGATCATAAAATTTATCAAAGTGAGTTTGAAAATATCATATCATCAATGGCTAAGAGAGCAGTACTGATAGGGATCAACTACGTAGGCACGAAGGCTGAGCTACGAGGCTGCGTCAACGACGTCCGTCGTATGCATGTAAGCCTCGTCGAACGTTACGGATTCTCCGACAAGAATATCAAACTGTTGATCGATACTGATAGCTCTACGATCAAACCGACCGGCAAGAACATCCGACAGGCGTTGTTGGATCTGGTTCAGCCAGCTAAACCGGGCGATGTTCTCTTCGTCCATTACAGTGGACATGGGACGAGGTTGCCGGCTGAAACTGGAGAAGACGATGATACTGGTTACGATGAGTGTATTGTTCCTTCTGATATGAATCTTATCACCGGTAAGTAAAAAAAGATAAGAAGCTTATATGCAGGCGATTGTGAGAGTTATAAATAATTTAATAAACAAGATTGATAAATGTTTCACTTAGCTAACCGGCCATGAATTATGTGGAATTTTTAAAAGGGTTATTATGTTACGGTTCTGAATTAATCAAGTTATTCGTATAAGGAAAACTTTGCATATCATGAGATCGTTATGAATATATTTGGATACCTTTATGTTGAAATATAAATTTTCTTGTGTGACGACTATGTTTACAGATGATGATTTTAGGGATCTTGTGGATATGGCACCAAAGGACTGTCCCATTACAATAGTTTCAGACTCTTGTCACAGTGGTGGTCTCATAGATGAAGCCAAAGAGCAGATTGGTGAGAGCACAAAGAAGAAGAAAAAAGACTCTGGAGAATCTTCGAGAACCAACAAGGAGACAGGAGTAGAAGAGACAGAGAGCAAGGATATTACTGATTTGGGGAGCAGATCTCTCCCAATAGAGACTTTGATCGATATGTTGAAGCAAGAAACAGGAAAAGATGATATCGAAGTAGGAAAAATCAGAACAACTCTATTCGATATGTTTGGAGAAGATTCAAGCCCAAAGGTGCAGAAGTTCATGAATGTAATTCTAAGCAACCTACAAGAGACTACTACTACTGGTCAAACTAGTCAAGGTGATATATTGGGATCAATTGAAAACCTAACTCAAGAGTTTCTTGAGCAGAAGATAAATGATGTTGTGATACCTGCGATCCAAGAGGTCTATGCTGGTGCAATCAGTGGTGCACTTCCTGATAACGGTATACTGATCAGTGGTTGCCAAACTGATCAAACTTCTGCTGATGCTAGCCCACCAGGTCATCCAGAACAGGCTTATGGAGCACTAACCAATGCTATACAGATCATACTTAAAGAGACTAATGGTAAGATTAGTAACAAGGATCTTGTTTTGAAGGTTAGGAAACTTCTTAGGAAACAGGGGTTTGAACAACGACCTGGACTGTATTGCAGCGATGATTATGTGAATAATCAGTTTACATGTTGAAAGAAGTTTCGAGGGTTTTGTTGTTTGTTGGTTTGGTTTCGTGTGGAACACGTTTTCTGCTTTGATGCTGTGTTGTATTGTAACTTTGAATTTGAATAAAGTGTAACTTTTGTGTTGTTTAATATTGGTTGTTGGTTGAAATTTCTCATTTATTTTCGTAAGTTATTGGTTTATTAGAGGATCTCCAATAATGCTTCATTTTTTTCACATTTTCATTAACTTTTTGTTTTAGTGGTACTTCATTTTTTCTCCGTTTCTTCATTGTAGAAATACTGTTCAATTCTCTTTTCTCGATGGTGAGGAGGAAGAAGCTGAGGAAGGGTCTCTCCTGAAGAACCTCTTAACATGGAGATACACCTGGTTTCCTATATCCAAAAAAATCCACAAAATTTCCCTCACTTGAGATAATCCTTTTAGCTGCAGTCTACGTAGACTAACCATTTTATGATGATTAAACAAAGTGGACAAAAGGTGTCAGAAACTACTGACGAACCGAAGTGGTTACAAAAATGGTCAGTAATTTCTGACGAAGTCTTCACTACTTTAATGTCGTCAAAAAAATGATCAGAAAATGATTAGAAAATGGTCAGCTATTTTTGATAAAACTTAAACCATTTTTCCATTTTTTTGTGGTGGTCGGAAAATGGTCAAAAACGGTGTAGTAGATATGGTTAATAAAGTCAAATATCTTAATCTAATTTACACTTTCTTTAATGTCTTCTTCTCACCTCAGCGGCGGAAATCTCTCTATCCACACTGAATCTCAGAAGATGACTACTCAAGCGCAACAGGTAATGTTTCTTTTATATAATTAGTTGATTTGCAATGACTTATAGGTTTAACTATTATATAGAATTTTTCAAGTAAATTTTCATTGAGTTTGCTTCTTTCTTACCCAGACAGAGATCAACACTTCTAGTTTTCATGGTAAGTTAGTTTTCATAGTTATCAATTTTTTTTCTTATATACTTCTGATTTACAGGAAACTATGACATTAAAGATCACCATTTTGGATTGGAATAATACCAGATCCAGGACAAGTGCGTTCAGCTAGTTTCATGTCTAAGACAAGAAGCACAATTAAGGATTACAAACAGAAGACAACAATAGTAGATTAGAAGATTGTTATGGCACATAAGGTTGTGACTAAAATTTCAGAATTGCTTGGTGTAGTTGAAGACAGTATTATATATGCTTGCGTTTTGTAGCTTTCTTTGTTTGTTTTAAAACTTTTTGTAAGTATTATGTTAAACTATTTCAGTGTTAATGATTTAGATTTCAACTTTAAACGATATTTGATTTAGTCATTTGTATTTTAAATACAGATTATTGATTAATAAATTTAATTGAAAAAATTAGATAAAATTATTAATAAATGGTTAGAATTAACATAAATTGGTCAGGAAATGGTCAGGAACATTGTGACCACTTTTTGACAACATTTCCGACGAATCTCCTGACCACTTATATGGTCAAGAATTAATGACCACTTTCTGACCAAAAGTCATTTCTGATGGAGCTTTTTTGACGACTATAAATGGTTAGAAATTGGAAAAAACAGAGTGTTTCTGACCACTTCCAGACGAATATAGTAGTCAAAATTTGAAGTTTTTCTTGTCAAAACAAACAAAATTATTCATGATACATTACGATAAAGGATAATGTATTCATCTGATATATTTTGAGGAATTGTCAAAACTACCACATTTCTAATACCACTTTTCATGTTTACTTTAACCATATTTATTTTTTATTTTAAAGAGGTAATATACACTTATTATCTTAGGGTTACCTAAAAATTTTTAAAAATACATTCAAAAAAAAATCAAATTTCTAAACGAAAATTTGCAAACAAAAATCAAAAGAAAATATTTATAAAAAAATTTCAAATTCGAAAAATTTATGATTCGAAAGCTATGAACATTCTTTTATCTTTTTATTTTTAAATAATAATTTATATTTCTATATTTATAAGAATGATATAAGAACTTTTTGCCTCTTTAATGATAAAGATATTTTTAAAATATCACTTTAATAAATGTAAAAGTGTTTAATGGTACTAATAATGTGGTAAAAAATAATTTTTCTTTACATTTGAGTCTTTTGTTAGAGCATCTCTATCAATTGGTTTTCATTGAGTATCTTAACAATAAAATTAAGAAAATCAATGTAAAACCAGATTTATACCGATTTTGTAAATCACATTAATGATTCTGCATTCATGTGAACGACACGACGAGAGACGGTTAATCAGTTAATTCCTGATATTTTGTGCTAGACCATTAATTTTGATTGGATAATTAAATTAATGTTTAAAGAATGATACTTTTAGTTTAAATCTCCTATTTGAGAAACTTACCAATAATATTGCTTTTTTGCATCTCGCCGTTTAAAACGCCGAACTCAGTTTACCAAATTCCAAACAAAATTTTACAAGGTCACTAAACAAGTGATCGACGAATCAGATTTGATCTGAAATCATAAACACGGTTATAGTGATCAAAACATGTGTGTCATGAAGTTGTCTTGTAAAGATATCAGCATCAGTGAACCTGCAAGAGAGATTTTAAAATGTATTTTTTTTCTGTTTGATTATCTTTTTTTTAGAAAAAAATAATCAAACCAATCGTGGACCGCCACGTATCGTGGAATCCACGAAACAGTGTTGATATCGTCTCTTCTCAGTGACCTTCAGCAACACAGGTTCATCAGATCTGTATTTTTTTAATATTTTTTTGGGGGGATTTGTGTGATCCCCACATCAACCTTCAATGTGGGTGTGGGTGCTCTAATAGGTAGTTTTAATTGTTGATTTATATTCCACAATACAAAGACTCGACTAAATATGTCGTTTAGTGAAAAAGGAAATGAACGAGGGGCTTATATAAAAAATGGTACTAAATCCAAGGTAAGCGGAAAAAAGTTTCACAATAAGAGAGAATAATTGTCCGTAGAATAATTTGAGAATGTCTATCTACTTTAAAAATATTGTATACTGTAAACACTCTATAAATTAATATTTAATAATTAACAAATACCATAAATTAATATGTTTCATAAATTAATATATTTTTCGATCGGTCGATTCAAAATTTAACATAGATAAAATAATGAAGATAATATTTTTTCAGAAATTATGTGTAAATATATAGTCTCATTAAAATTATAAATTAGTAATATATATCTGTAGATACTTTTTATAAGTGAAAACCAACCATTACATTGTTAGTTTTATATTCACAATAAAATTATTATATTTTTAGCATTTAATATATTCTAATGATATTTAGTATAGTTATATGTAAAAATACATTTAAATTCTATGAAACATATTTTATACACACCAAATAATTTAATAAAACTAATAAGAATGTAGAATTTCAAAATGTTAATTAATGTATATACATTAAAATCAAAATATTTTACTTACTTTAGAAAATATCCAGAGATTTGGTTTTGTACATTAACCCAATAGAGGATAATCGATCACATCTGATTTGCTAAGGAAAGAAAAAAAATACGTTGCGAGTGGATATGGTAAAAGAACAAGATTTTTCATCTATTTTTGGATTTTCCGAAAAAGGTAAATATATATTAAAATAGAAAAATCTATTCTTTTTAAAAAAAATAACTCTACAAATTAATAAAATATTAAAATATTAATATTATTAATTTATAGAATTTCTACTGTATTTCATTAAATGAAACTCGATTATGTATTGAATGAATATTGCTGGCGTTTTGGATATATTTGGATAATTAGAACATAGTTTTCTCTTAATTTCTTAAATATTCTGTAATTAATTGCATTAAGATAAGATTAATTTACAAAATATACATGGAATGGAATTATGATTGAAGAAAACAAGTTTTTATAATTAAGAGTTGTTTTTGTTTTTGGCAACATTATCAAATGCTTCTTTCATGTGAAAAAAAAAAATCCAATGCTTCTTTCATTTAATGGTAATAAATCTTGGTATCTTTTTTTTCTCTGAGAAAAAAATCTTGGTATCTTTGACCAGAACATTTGTATAAAAGTGTGAAGAGGGACAAGGTGTGACGTCTCACGATAAAAATAAAAGAAGAAGAATTTTAAAGCAAAACTTTTGAGGTAACATCAATGGCTAAGAAAGCGGTATTGATAGGAATCAACTATCCTGGAACTAAGGCGGAGTTACGAGGCTGCGTCAACGATGTTCGGAGGATGCACAGATGTCTAGTCCATCGGTTCGGATTCTCCGAGTGTAACATCACTGAGCTGATTGATACTGACGACTCTTACACCAAACCTACCGGTAAGAACATTAGACGGGCGTTGTTGAATTTAGTTGAGACGGCTAGATCAGGCGATGTTCTCGTCGTTCATTACAGTGGACACGGGACGAGGTTGCCTGCGGAGACCGGTGAAGATGATGAAACTGGTTACGATGAGTGTATCGTTCCATGCGATATGAATCTTATCACCGGTACGTAAAACATTATACGTTGAAAACTGACTTGTAATTTGTTCCTTGATTTTGTTCTGTTAAGTCCCTTGATTTTGTTCTGGTTTAGACTCACAGGAGGTAGGTGGTAGCCTTGTAATTTGGTTTTTTGAATAAATAAAGGAAATTTAAAGGAAAAAAAAAAATTTGACTTTTACTTTGTGTTGCTTTGGTGAGAAGTTGAGCTTGTTGTTTATCACTTTGATCGATTTTAAATTGGTGAGAAAGATTGGGACTGGAGGAGTAGAATCTCCTATGGTCAGGGTCCAATCTCATGTTGGAATCTTATGAACTTAAGCATGCAGGGCTTAGTGTTTTTATGTGGTCTAAGTCAAATGAAATTTCTCATCAATATTCATTTCAAAGAAAGTTATACTCTTTCGTTTAAGTGTGGTTTTAGTTTTATTACAAACTTCTTTTACATTTCTAATATCTAACTTACTAATTAATAGAATCAAACAAAATAATATTTTTTCTTGATTAACCTGGACTATCCAAATCCATGGAAAAGACCAGACTAAAATAATATATTAAACGAAAAAATAAAATAGAAAATCTAAGGCAACCACATCAGTTAGAACTATCTTAAAACTAATGTTTAGTAATTTAATTAAAAATATAGTAACCAGTAAGAACTTAGCCAAATGGTAGAAGATCTTCTGATCTTAAGAGTAAAGTATCTTTGCAGAGGTACAGACAGATACCTTGGCTCTTTTTCTTTCATTTTTTATATACTGGTGAAAAACTAGCGTTATGAAAGTGGTCTAATAATTTTCTTAGTCTATGTAGAAAATCTTAAAAACATTTATTATAAAATGAAGACAACCATGATAATTCTTACTATTACAATATATAGTTTTTTCATATAGGTTTTAGCTTCACTCTTTTTCGTCTAAATATTATTTTCTGTTGTGGTTATATTCTCAGATGATGAATTTAGGGAACTTGTGGAGAAGGTTCCAAAAGACGCACACATTACAATCATCTCAGACTCTTGTCATAGTGGTGGTCTCATCGATGAAGCTAAGGAGCAGATAGGAGAGAGCACAAAGAAGAAGAAGAAGAAGCCAAAGAAAGAATCTGGAGGCTCTTCAAGACTTGGAATCAAAGACTTCGTGCTTGAAACTGTGGAAGAAGAAGAAGAAGAAGAAGAAACCAATATTAAAGAGAATATTGAGCTAGAAAATGGGGAGAAAGTCCATGTCGGAAACAAATCTCTACCTATACAGACCCTAATTGATATCCTCAAGCACGACATGGGTAACGATGATATCGAAGTTGGTAAAATAAGACCAACACTTTTCAACATGTTTGGAGAAGATGCATCTTCAAAGGTGAAGAAGTTCATGAAAGTGCTTCTAACAAATCTGCAAGAAGGTGAAAATGATCAAGGTGGTCTAATGGGAATGATTGGGAAACTAGCACAAGATTTTATTGAACACAAGCTCAACGACAATGAAGAGTACGTTGGGAGAAAGCAAGAGGTCTACGCAGGTGCAACCAATGATTCTATTGCGGGTAACGGTATTTTGATTAGTGGTTGTCAAACTGATCAAACTTCAGCAGACGCAAGTCCTGTAGGTCAACCTGAACTGGCGTATGGAGCATTCACCAATGCTGTACAGATCATACTCGAGGAGACTAATGGTAAGATTACATATAAAGAACTTGTTATGAAGGCAAGAAAGCTTCTTAAGAAACAGGGCTTTACGCAACGACCTGGGCTGTACTGTAGCGATGGTTACGTGAATGCTCCGTTTATTTGTTGATCATTGTAATATTCTCAAAATGTATTTGGAGTTCCGTGTTGGATAAGTTATGTGATTTCTTTGTTGTTTTGTTGTTGTAACTTGGATTAGAATGCCAAGTGTGCAAGTGTTACAAAAAAAAAAGAATGCCAAGTGTTATTTTGGTTATTATCTTTTGTATTCAAAATGTTTAAACACACCTAATGCAAATGTTAGTTGGTCATTGGCTATGCATTTATCGTACCTTTTTAGTTGTTGACTTGGTGACCTGTTAATATTTACTTCCGATTTTCTTAGGATGTGTAATAAATATTTATCAACCTTCCCTTTATAATCTACCTAATAACCAACTATTACCCGATTTTTACAGTCGATTTGTAGCATCTAATACTATAAAACATGGAGTATCCCTCCTGCTGTGACAGCTAGGATGCCATGTCACAAATTCATTTGTTGTCAGGGTGACATGTGTCCTGGCCACCAAAATAATGCGTTTCATTTAAATTGCATCGTGATGGGCTTATGTTCCCTTTATCAAAAAACAAATGTGTTTCATGTATTGACTATTTTTAATGGGCCACATTTTGTGAGCTTTCTTTTTTTATTCAACCCGATATCGATGCACGCTTATCGTCTTCACCGAAGTTGAATCTGAAATTTAGGTTCGTGTTCTTCTTCATTTCTGACACATTCTTTTTCTTACACCAACAATGGAGTTTCGAGATATTTAGTGAGTCAAATCAATGTGAAGAATCTATGTGTTACTTTCCAATCGTGTTGTTTTGTTTCCTGTTTTAAATTCTGACCCTCCGAACCGTTCCGAGTTGATGATCAGTGCCGGCTTAAAACTATTTTGGACCTATGTACAAATTTTTTTTATGTATTATAGTTAGTTAAGCATAAATTTATGGACCCAAATATCTCCACAGGGGAAGAAGCTATAGTCAAAATATGGTGAGACGTAAACTGTTTGGCTCATCACCTTTTTTTCCAACCTCTAACTCTCACCGTCTTAGGCTCTACAAATTCTCCCTTCGGAACGGCTACTCTGAGCTTTTACACCAACTAATTATTCTCTCATTTATGTCTTTCAAACCTGAGTACCCACTACGTATTCATTAATTAACCTTACACCTTCTCTGTGATTCTCAAATTCTAATACTATAAATAGTGATGCAGAATACACCCAAATCTCATCTCTCTCCTCACTTCTTTGCTTACTATTTTTTTTATTTAGCTTTTAGTCACATGTTACTAGAATCGTAGCCATTTCGTTAAAAATACCAACTGTAGCAAAGTTTTTAGTTTCAGTGACTTCTAGCCTTAGCTTTTGCGTACGACTAAGGATTTTCGATTCTATTGGATCAGTTTTGGATTCAGTTTCATCTTCTCCATATAAACTTTTTAATTTATTTTCTACTCAGCTTGAGATGAAGCAGTGATTTTGTTTTAGTATCTTTTCTAATATCAAGTACTCGCAAAAGGTGTTGCTGATGGGTGGGGCGAAGCTGTGATCTATCTCTCTGGGTTCAATAAGGTCGATGATCTTATGGAAATTTTCTTTGAGATTAGGAAGCAAAGGTATCTTGATTCTCCAGATCAGAATGATTATTCTTTTAATTTCTTTCTTGATTGAATGATTTGGCTATGTTCTTCTCTGAATTAATGATATTGTTTGTATGTTTATTTCAGATACGACAAAGCAAAAGCTACTGAAATATTAGCCAAAGATCTAAAAGTTTTGGTACGTTTAATGAAATACTTTACAAAGAGATCACTCAACAGACACGAGAGAAATTTAGATAAATTTTGCTTTTGCTTTAATATAATTGAACTTTCTAAATTGCAGACAGAAGTGTTAAAGTGTGTGTGTGTTTCATATCTCCACAGGGGAAGAAGCTATAGTCAAAATATGGTGAGACAAAATCAACTCAGGTTCATTGGTTAAAGAAGCTGGTTCATTGGTTAATGAAGTTAAAGGGAAATTTTTTGGTAGTAATTTTCTGTCCTAGATTTGAGATGGGTGCTCCTTCTCAAAGAACTCGAGTAAGAAGACAGTAAAACCAACTCAAAAGTTTCAAGAAATATAATATACACACTATTTTGTTTTATTATTTGAATGTTTTGAAGTTTAGCGTATATCTTATTCATTAATTAATGTAAACCATATATTTTAATACAGCACTTTTATAGTCCACAAACCTTTAATAATCAGTGACATTTTTTAATCAACCTCAGTTATAACCATTTGAATAAAAAAATTAATTTCATAAGAAGTAATAATTTGAATAATTTTGGTACTACAGTGATATATATTAAATTCAAATAGTATTTTTAATCTTAAGCATATTTTATAGCAAATAATATAATTAATAAGTTAAATTATATTTTAAAATATTCTTTCTATAAATTAAAACAATAATATCTGTAAATAGTGTAAAATTATTATATCCAGCATATAATTTGGTTTAAAATGAATTAGAATATTATTTATTATTTTATTATATATATAATAACAAAACATCAATTGTGTTTATTATAAGCCAGAAAAATTCACAATAATTACTTAAAATATTATAATTAATAAATTGAATTGTACTAATATATTGATAATAAACGCTAGGTTCGGTCCCGTATAATTTGGTTTGAAATGAATCTGAAATTTATTTATTATTTTATAATATTTATAATAACAAAACATCAATTGTGTTTCTTATAAGCCAAAGAAATTCACAATAATTATTTAAAATATTATAATTAATAAATTAAATTGTACTAATATATTGATAATAAAAGTTAGGGTCGGTCCCATAGGAGGGCGGGATGTGATTTTTAAAATAATTTCAACAGTTAGAATATACGTTTAATAAACATTGTTTGTTTTTTTTTTTATATTTTTACATTTTTTTCTTGTGAGGTATGTATTTTAGTCTGATTTATCGTTTGATTGTGAGGCTGTATAACGGAAAATTGAAACAGGGGAAAAAGATTCTAGATACCATGGAATGGGAACACACAATATCTACATTTAACAGTTGCTGGGTAAAGATTAAGAAAACACTGAGTGTTTACAGTATTCCTCTGAAGGACATGTACTTAAGCAACATGGCCAGACTCGAACCCACAAGAAATTGCGACCTCCAAAACATGAATCATCTACTACTTTCTAAGAGTTGAGATGTTATATTGCTCACGGTTAGCAAATTGTATTATTGTCTGCTTTACTTTTCAAGTAACAAAAAGAAATCACATTATTTCCATCCAGAAAAACATAAAAAATGTTCAAAGTATCGATTACTTTATTTTTACCAAAATAATTATTACTCCTTTACGAATTTATTCCTCCTACCAAATTTGTATTTAGAAAGAAAAACATAAAGCGCAAAGTAATATATATTCATCAATACATAAGAAATATGAAATAGTTATTATTTAAGTTTATTAAAGAACTATTAAACAGAAACAAAATTGCTTTGACATGTCGAAAAAATCCAAGTAACTCACAACACAAAAAATGGTAAACTATTTTTCGGAAAGAGAATGTGAAAACTGCGGTGACCATGCTGTGAAAATCTGATGTAGTGTAAATTCGAACTCGGATTCTTTGGATATCCACGGAACGCCTTGATCACCCGACCACAGACGTGTGGTTAACTCACAACACAATCACAACCGAACCATTATTTTACCGAGATATCAGTTTTAAAATGTGTTCAGAGTTCCAGAATTCTAATTGTAATGTAACTATCACTTACTTATCATATTTTAAATAAAATCAAATGATAAATCATGCTAGAATACATGCTTCACAAGAAAAAAATTGTAAAGAATAAAATAAATAATGTTTATTAAATGTATACTCTAACTGTTGAAATTATTTTTAAAATAACATCCCGTAGGGCGGGCCGACCCTAATTAATTGTAAAACAAGCTGACCCCAATTTTTCATCAAGCTCAATTTGATGGCATTGATGTGCTTGACAACTTGACAAACAAAAATAATACAATTCTTAAAAGAAAAGAAGAAGATAAACCAAAAAAAAAGTGTGAAACAATAAGGTTTATGGAGTATAAAAGTAAAGTTAAAATTATCAAATCAATTTTAATTATACTTCGTTTATAATATTAAATTTCTAGCTAGAATTTGGATTTAAAAACATATGTTAAAAATTTAAATATAATTTGATTAATTATGAAAAATTTCTAATGTATAATTGGTTATACTTTGTCTAATAAATGTTAAAAGTGACATGGATATAGAAAAAATAATTTATATTTAACACAAAGTACATCTAAAATCATTTATATTATGTAACAGATACATGGCTACATTTTCAGGAATTATATTTCACGAAAATTCTCAAAATGAAAAAAAGTGACTTTCGGGTAGAGAAATGATTTTTGCATTAATCGTGCAATTACGTGACAAAATAAAAACGAAAAAAAGAAAAGAAATCAAAGCCACGTCAGATCGTACATTCTTATTCATGGAAACGCGGATAATAACCAATCAATGAATAAAGAAATAGTATTTTAACCAAAAAAAATAAACCTAATAAATCACTTTTTGTCGGAGACACTCTCTCATCAATCATCATCCATCTCTACCGATCACAAAGACAGAGAGACTTTACCGATTCCACCAGATTCAAACTTTATTTCCTTCCATCAATGGCGAAAAAGGCGGTGCTGATCGGGATCAACTACCCAGGAACCAAGGCGGAGCTACGCGGCTGCGTCAACGACGTTCGTCGTATGTACAAATGTCTCGTCGAACGGTACGGATTCTCCGAAGAGAACATCACGGTGCTGATCGACACCGATGACTCCTATACCAAACCCACGGGAAAGAACATCCGTAAGGCGCTCTCGGATCTCGTCGGATCGGCTGATTCTGGGGATGTTCTCGTCGTTCATTACAGTGGACACGGTACGAGGTTGCCGGCTGAGACAGGGGAGGATGATGACACTGGTTATGATGAATGTATTGTTCCTTGCGACATGAATCTGATTACTGGTGAGTTAGCTCTCTTTTGTAATTGATGTGGAGATGATGATGATGCTCTGTTTTGTTAATCAAACCGATGACGTTGCTCTGTTTTGTGGTTGAGGATCTGCTTAGATTATAGTATTTGATGTTCTCATCTTGGATCTGATCGGATAATGATAAAGAAGATGACTTTTGGTGAAAAAAAATCATTTTTGATTGTGTTTAAATAAAAAAAAAATAGCTAAGCTGTAATTATGAGTTTTATATGAAATTATTGACTAGGCGGATGTCTATACCAATTTTTTAAAAAAAAAAAAATAAAAAAAAATGTTTTCTTTAGGTCCGATTTGATCATATAGAGGAGCTTGTGTGATGATTCTTGGGTATTGTTGTTTTTGCAGATGATGACTTCAGAGATCTAGTGGACAGAGTTCCACAAGGTTGTAGGATGACAATCATCTCAGACTCGTGTCACAGTGGTGGCTTGATCGATGAAGCCAAGGAGCAGATTGGTGAGAGCCATAAGAAAGACGATGAGGAGGAAGAGGAAGAAGAGTCTTCTTCCAGGTTCGGGTTCAGGAAGTTCTTGCGCAGCAAGGTGGAAAGCGCGATTAGAGGGAACAAGAAGGAGGGAGATGAGGCGGATGAGGTCGAGACCAAAGAGATAGAGTTGGAAGACGGAGAAATGATCCTCGCCAAAGACAAGTCTCTGCCTCTGCAGACACTTATCGACATCCTCAAGCAGCAGACAGGGAACGATGATATCGAAGTTGGGAAAATCAGGCCGAGTCTCTTCGATGCCTTTGGTGATGACTCGAGCCCTAAAGTGAAGAAGTTCATGAAAGTGATATTAGGTAAGCTCAAAGCAGGAGAAGGAGAAGGTGGGCTGATGGGGATGCTTGGGAAGCTAGCTTCAGGGTTTCTCGAAGGGAAACTAAACGATGATGACTATGTGAAACCCGCGATGCAGACGGAAGTTGGGAGGAAAGAAGAGGTTTACGCTGGTGGGTCTAGAGGTTCGGTTCCGCTTCCAGACAGTGGGATATTGATCAGTGGTTGTCAGACTGATCAGACCTCTGCTGATGCGACGCCACCGGGGAAACCGAGCGAAGCTTATGGAGCGATGAGTAACTCGATACAGAAGATATTGGAGGAGACGGACGGGGAGATATCGAACAGGGAGATGGTGACGAGGGCAAGGAAGGCGTTGAAGAAGCAAGGTTTTACTCAGCAGCCAGGTTTGTATTGCCATGATGGTTATGCAAATGCTCCTTTTATCTGTTGAGAAAAACTATTTGATGCTTTTTTATTTTATAACGACCGTTGATGATGATTCTGGTCGGGAAAATAAGTCTTTGTTTGAGGGCATTTGTGTATGTTAAAATTGTGTGTGTTGTGTTTTTGTGATACACTGATTTCATCTTGTTTTTATTGAGGACTATGTTTTGTTTAATTTTTTTTTTAAAAACATTCTAAGTTATGTTTATTTTGGACATCCAAATAATATTAGGACTACAAACGAATCGTTTTAGCCAAAACGTTAGATAATAATAGTAGTAATACATCTATTGCCATGTGATAGATATACACAAAAATGGAAGTCATAGTGTTTTCTCCTTTGAAATTTAAATAAATAAAAATACGAATAGGCATGGGGGGAACTTGAGGGTTGTGTCGTTTTTCTTCTTAAATAAGACGGACAATGTTTGTTTTTGTCTCAATCATCGATCTCTTGAACCCATGCTAAATCTGCAAGGTAACAAAGCGACAATAATCATTCTCCCAAGTACTGACTGTCGGACTTAGAACCAAAATAACTAGGATCTCAAGATGAAACTACATGTGAAAAGCTTTTGTTGTGATACCTTGTAAGACAGTTTCTACAGCTGCATTAGGGATAGAGAGGCCCACTATTCGCTGATTATCCGTCGTAGTCTCTATGCGTATAACTCTAATCCTCTTGTGGCTTTGACGGGCCTGCAAACAAACCGAATACACTTGTAAGTATCCAAAGAGAGGGTATTAGAGAAGTTCTGCAAAAGGATTACTTGTTTGGAAAGAGCTTTCTCAATGGTTCCCCAGATGGGAAGAATAAGGCCACCCACAACATTTACTTCCTGTATTCTTCTTCCTACTGTGCAGTACTCTCCCAGCTTACACTTCGGTCCGTGCATACACTGTACCTCAGATACAAACTCAATATTACTACTGCACAATGCTATATCAATGTTTATGTCGTAATAAGGCTTAAAATTTGAATCACACCACGATGGTCCTGTGCTAATCTATTTTTTCTGTCTGAAGGAAAGCTTCCAGACTATATTTTTTTGATTGAGAAAGTATACCTGTTTAGAAGAAACTTCGTACTCGTCTTCCCAACCGGTACGAGCCTTCTCCAGAGATGAGAGTTTTCGGTACTTAGTTTTCAACTCTGAAAGAGACATCTCTCTGCAAAAAAAATAACATGACTTATACCAGTTTCTCAGTTAGAAATATGAAATGTAGTGGCAATGGTGTGTAGATATACCTGATCGACTCTCCTACCGCAGGACGGACGGTCTTAAACAAACCTGAGGCCGTACTGGAAATCCAAGAAAAAAACTCAGCAATGAGATTTATTATTAATATTTGCTAAGGACCACAGTTGATGCAGAAGCTTATAAAAAATTAGAGGGGAGAATAAGTCACCTCTCAAATGCTAATATGAAGTGCCGTCTTCCTAACCATTCCCTCTTAGATTCATAAAAGCCATCACTAGCCGAGCCAAGCCCATCCCTTCTCTTCCCCTCTAGCATTGAACTTGCAGACTGGGAACACAGATTAATTCAAGATTTTGATTCAATGTAGTTAAGTTAAATTCGACTTATTTACAGAGAGAGAGAGATATTGAACTACCTCCCATGTAATACCACGATCTAGGGTGAAAGTAAAGAGCATAGTTGATGCACCAGACATTTGATCGACATGGACGGTCTGAAAAAATTAAAAATATTAGTAGGCACAAATAAGCTAAGAGAACCAAATCAAGCACGAGATGTCAACCTTTGGAGTGGTCAGCAGTTCAACGCTATTAGCTTTCATATCCACGATTCCCGAATCAAAAGTTCCTTCAATTCGAGCATTATGTACAAGCACATCTAATATACTCGTAAACAATTCAAACAGCCTGCATAGCACATGAGAATAAAGCATCAAAGCGAATTGAAACAGCTTCTAGTATTGCAATGCGTGAAAATCCATTTGACGTATGATACCTATTCTGAATATCAGGTGGCAATCCCAAGAGGCGATTCAAAAATCGTCCAACATCATGCATGTCAGAATCAATAATACGTCCTGATAACTTTCCAGTGTCTTTCCCATTAGCTGTATTATCATTCATGAAGTAAGGTAAAAAGGAGGTTACTACAGATAGAATTTAAGCCCCAGTACGAAAAGAAGTGAAAACTAGCAAAGCTTACCCAACACACTGTCCCTAACTATTCCTACCGCAATAAGCGCAGCCCTTGCCTTGGTTAAAAACTCTTTAATTGTTTCTGGTTCATCGGTCGAGCACCCAGGTGGAACAACGGGTAATTTCTCCTGAAAAGTAAGCCATACTATATTTTACGCTCTATCCATTATCATCAGTCCTAAGAACTGAAGAAGCAACAAAGGGTTTTATGAGGAAGACCTGCTCCATTATCCCTCTATACATCACCATCAAGGATTTTTTACCAAAGTTACTATCATAATTGTAGGCACTCAAAGAAGGCCCCGCCCTGCAATAATACACCGCACCATATTTTGAGACAGTATACTTGGCAAGGTTTTAAGTAATGACAAGCCACAGGAAAAACAACTAGGAAATGGTTTAGAGAGGTGCATGACTTTCCTGCGATCTCCCTGTGTTAAAGCACCAAGAGTTTCTAGTCTCTTTGCAACAATAGAGGCAAAGCGGCGTTCCCCACCAAGATTTGTAAAAAGTAGCCTAACAGTGCCAATAACAGAGAACGTATCAACTTCAGCAACTGATCTCAGACCTTCTAAATTAAAAAGGTAGCAAGTACTTTTGCAATTGGACAGATACAAAATCAACTACACAAACGTTGCCCTACCGACCTGTATTCAGGTGCAGATGTCTGATTTGACCGGTGAGTTCTTCCAAATTGCTGAATTGCACGATCAGCACTCCAAGGAAGCTCTAACGTCAAATGAACCCTTCTTCTCTGCAGATACAAATATAAAATATTTCCAAATTAGTTAATACCCCAAAAAGCCAACCGTGAGGCCACTGTTCATAGCGTCATTAGATCTTCAGAGCACTAGGGATATGCAAAGAGACAACAACAAAAAATAGTAGCTATTACTGGACACACCTGATTTGCTGCCCTTCTATCTGCTTGCAACGAAACACCAGCTGAACCCGCTTCAGAAATAATGGCAACAAACTTTTTACCATCCATAAATAGTTGTTTCTCGTGCATGTTGACCATTTCCATTGTTATATCCTTTCTAGAGCCAATAAATACAAGGATGAAAAGTAAATTGCTGGTGCGTTATAACAAAAACTACTATGAAGGAATTATAGGCATTAAAGATGAGGAAATAGAGAATGAGAGAGAGAAAGAGTTTAAAAGTTTACGTGTTTCTTGCTTGATATGTAACACCTTTCCCATTAGACGCTCTTACAAGCATACCTCGTCTGCCTGTTATTTCTGCGACTTTGTCAGGGCCCCCAAGCTGTATTAAGCATTAAAACAGCAATAGTAATTTAGGAACATTCTTTAGTTTCCAGAATTTAAATTTAACCACACAACTAAAACCTTTGGGTACTACAAATACTACAATCAACGCACCCTAACTGCCATAACTTGGATAAAGGATTCACCTATACCACTCAACACCATCCACATAAAGCTTTATTCCATAAAATAAAGGAGATTCACCTATTACCACGAGCTGCTTCATAGCTAAAAAAAAAATCAGAGACGCTAAGATAGTTACCTGATCGACGATATCATCTAAGGGATTGTTTGGAAGATTTAGAGACCGGATAATCTCTAAAATCTTTAGTTTTCGTTCCAAGGCAGCTTCATACCTAATAAAATGGGTAACCACTCTTAGAAAAAAGAAATAAATACTTTGCTTCAATTATACGAGCAGGAAATTATCAAGACACATGTTGCTATTCAAGATTACAGACCTTTTCTGCAATTCCGCAATGTAGATACGCCTTGCTTGAATGTACTCCTCTGTTTTTTCTTTGCAAGAATAGCATATCCATGCTTCAGATGGTATGTCTGTAACTGGAGGAACTACACAATCTGGATGAAAAAGCTTGTCACATTCTGAACAATGGAGTAACTTCTTCCTTTCCTAGTTTCATCACAAGACATGTTATTAAAAACTCGTAAGCACAGCGGAGATCAAGTTATCCAAGTTAAAGTAAAGTACATCTTCCCCACTGCATATCTGACATATCTGGAACTCATCATCAGAATCATTAGAATCATCAGCAGACTCAGCTGCATTGAAAACACCACTGATTAGGAGAATGTATAGACCTTGAATACTTAAGGCTCGATTAAAAACAGATCAAGAGGATGCATATAAAAAAGTAGGGACATCCCTTTAGCAATTTCCTATATTGACGATCTATAATAATACATTGCTACATCGATTTAAGGTTTAATAGATTGCAGTGCGTAGAGAAGCATATCAACACTTCCTATCTTATAATTTTGTCCCTAGTCCCTACAGCCTAAGCATCACGATTGTGTCTGTTCACTATGAAACCCACCTTCAGACTCCAAATAACTTTCATCATCGCTATCTGGTTTCCACTTTGCCATCTTTCTTACTCTCCCCCTAACTGAGACACCAGGTGAAGCCGAATGCCTCTTCCTATGAAGTTCTTTAACACTATCATCCTCTGTAAAGTCAAAAACAGGAAAACTATGAACATGAGATAAACGCCACCATAGATTGAAAGCAACATTTTTGACAGAGCAGTAAGTTACCTGAGAGAGGTTCGGGCTGCTCTGGCAGGGGATAATTCTCTTCCACGAATTTCAACAGGAGCTCTCGAGGTCCAGAGACAAAATCATCAAGCTCAACACCCTATTGCAAGAAAAAGAGGGGCAACATACAGTAATCAATCACGTAGAAATTAGGTAGATGGCATCATAAAAGGATACTCAATATATTTCCAAAAGCAGAATAAGGAGAAACGCACATATTTAGTTACAGCCTCTTCAGTTCGAGCCTCTCCAGTACTCTGAAGGCCAATAACCACACACTTGTTTGCTGATAAGGCTTTCTTAGCTAACCTTACAGTTACAGGAACTTTAGCTGACATACACAAGTGTCTAAAGAAACGCTGCAGTAACATTACATAGAGGAAATAGATCGTTTAACCTCTGGGATAAGATGGCAACCATCAACTGTAATAACACTGTCTATCTGCTATTTCTGGAAGATTATACCTGATGGCTTGACCAGTATAGTCTCCACAATTGACTAGAATTTGGTTTCTCGCTAGGGAGAAAAGCATTTGCTGATAACATCTCTATCCGTAGTTCTGCCCAAAATTCTGCAGACTTATTGTACATTGCCTACAGAAGAAAGCAAGTAATTCAACACAAACAGCCTACTTTTAAATTTATTGACAGGGATCTCTGAATAAAAACAGGAGATAATAGAAATAATGAACTTGCTTGCCAAAAGTATCAAAGCACCAAAGACCACAGGATTGGAAATTTCATAAACACAATAAAGCCTGCTAAACTTTTGTAAGAGCTTGGTTTCAAACTTCATCAGAGACGGCTTAATCTTCATATTATACCACTTTGTTGAGCTTACATGCCCTTACTTGATGATAGAGCTAGATAGTCAATTGAGATATGTGCAGCTTTCAAGTAAAATAATATATATATATAAAGAAGAATGATTTTTACCTCCATTCCTGCTTCTAAAGGAGCTTCAACAATCTCAAACTCAGCCCCTTTGTAGCTCAGGGTACGGCATACATACATCCCCCTATTACGAATAAGGGATGTTAGAATGAATATGCGCAAATGTGAATGGCTTAAAAGAATGTCACAGGCTTCTTAAACCTCGCTTTCATGTCCATGGCAACCAATTCCAAAGCTCCTACTCCACCTTTATCAAGCGCACCTGCACAAACATTTTTATGGAATCATTTGTATTTGTATGTCCTCTAGACAGAAGCTTAAAACTGACACTAGATGAATTCGTCTTTGTCCAATTTAGCTTTAAAATAAAGCTTTTTGTCTACAAGGCAAATAGGATAGAAAATAGAAATCGAAATGCTACCAAATAATTATCAAAAAATAGAGAGAATAGAATACAGACCTAGAAATTTACTAAAATCACTGAAACTTGTTCCAGCTCCCCAAAGACCAAGCCTGACCATATAGCCCATGTTTCGTGGTTCAGATGCACCAGTAGCAGAGCAATAAAGAACACGTGCTTGGGGGATCTTATCCTGCTTTTCAAAAAATCATAACCTCTAGTCAACTAGGGGAAATTAACTATATTATATGTAACTGAGAAGAAGTTATCCAAAACAAAACCAAATGAGAGTATCTAATATCACTCTTCAGATTCAGGCATTCAGTTTCCAGTAGCAGACCTGAATGTCAACAACTGCCTGCCCGATGCGTGTAGGCTGACTCCCAGCTTCAGGTACCAAATTTTTTGCTTTGTGGCACTACATCAAAGGAAAACTTAAGTAGATGAAGCTGCATAACGTACTAATAACTAGAGTTCTTCTCAAAATGATAAAACCAGTGATCAAGCAGTTTAACACGGCAGTTTAGCACGACAGGGCATGCTTGAACACTATTCAATTCACCAAAGAGAGCAGAAATTTTAACACTAATGAATTAAATATACATCATTCGTGGATTTGCTACCTCATCAAAGATCAAGAGCCCATCAAAATCTGGTCCACACCACTGAACAAGTTGCTGCAAACGAGAACGCCCCTTCTCAGAGGAAGCAATGAGACTATTGTATGTCAAGAATACCACTCCGTCTTTAACACCAACATTCTTTGAGTCAAGCTTAGAATAGGGCAGCTTGTTCAAAGGATTCACTGCACGTAAAACACATATCGTTACTTAGTACCAGACGGAACACAATTGGTAATCAGACAAGACATTCTAATGTTCATTTGACTGAAAGTTTCCAGGCTCAAGAATTATAAAATTCAACGAGACTAAGAATCATAAATCCAATTGGAATACAGTCCAACTTTGATTTATCTGAAATCATTATGAACCGCACAAATATCAGCTATCCATAACAGCCTCTAGGTATGACGCCACCATAGGCGGAGTTCAGAAACCCATTACCAAAGAGATTAAGTTCTTTAATATCCCAAACTAATACGTAATCTAATAGTACAGCATGAGCGGAATTAAAGCATTCAGCTAAAACAAAATCAATTCTGATCCAGATAACTCTAATATCATACACTATAAAAAACATGAGCCAGGAAATGTATCTAGCATAAGCTTTATGGATAACATACGAGCATTTTGGACCCAATAAAATAAGTGAATTACAAATTCAAACTGATAGCCAAGTCAAGATAGTACCTCCAACGCATGTGGCACCCACATCATCCAAGTCCCTTCTTGCATCGTACTTCAAGTCTGAGCCAACAGAAATCCACCTACATAAATCATAGTGAAAATGAGACACAGATAATTAGAACTCATCCAATCCCGCTTTAAGTCATCTACTAGACCAAACAAAGGGGACACTGAAGGCTATATAGTATACTCATAAGCCAGATTAAATTGAGTTCTCAACATCCAATCAAAGATGTAAATGACTCAGTAAAATCCTTCCTACAAGACTTACAAAGCTTTTCTCCTTCCATGTTTCCAATTCTCCCAAATCAACCCAGCAATTGTCCGCCCTTTCCCCACACCAGCCCCATCTCCAACAAAAAATCCCGCTCTGGTACCATCAGCAAGGTGCTGAAGATGCCTCTATAGTAAAAAAAAAATATGTCATACAAGAACGAGCACATCAGAGACCATTAACCAAACTTGCTGCCATTCAAAACCAACCTGACAAGCGTAAACTAATGTCTCAATCTGCAAGCACGACAACGCCTTTGACTCTTCGAGCTCTTCCTTGATTCTCAGATCATAAGTGGGCTCTGGAGGCTGCACTGCAGACAGAGATGATGTTTCCACAATCGGATCAGGATGAGGAGGTCCAATTGAAAGCTTTGGTGGACGCTGCAAACAAAACAAAAAACCATTAAAACTGACGAAACGATAACCAAAAAAAAAAGAAACCACATGTCAAGATGTGACCACTCACATAATCCATAAACGTTTCTCCCGCAGTTCCACCTTCATCCTCTTCCCTCTCAACTTCAATAGCTTCCTGGTTTAAAACCAACAATACAGTGAAGCTAGTTCAGAAACATAACAACCAACAACAATTGGGATTGAATTGATGAATTAAAATAGGCATAGACCTCGTTGACTTCTTCGGGAGGAGGAACCGAGGGAGGAGCAGGAGCAGATTGAGGAGCAGTTAGAGATCGATTAAGCTTAGAGACATCAACCGCGAGCTCCACGTGGCACTGAGGACAAGAGAACCTCGTGAGCCCATGCGGAACATTCAGAATCGCCTGGCAGTTAGCGCAGGGCAATTGCATCTTCGTCGGATCGATCCCGTGCGCCGGAACCGGAGGCCTGGGCTGCTGCTGCTGCTGCTGCTGCTGCTGCTGCAAATTCATAGGTTTCAGCTGCTGCGGCGGAGGAGGAAGCGGCTGAATCGGCGGAGGCTGCTGCTGCTGTTGCCGTGCCCTAGAAAGAAGCTCCGGCGGCAACATTTGGGGGAGCTGGCAAGTGGGACACGAGAACTCCACGACGCCGGTCTTCACCCTCAGAATCACGCGGCATCCCGCGCATCTGACCTGAACGTCGCCTCTCGGAACGCCTCCGCCGCTGGGGTGCGGCGGAGCGGGAAGCGGCGGAGGAGGTTGGACCGGCGGTTGCGACATTGATTGTTTTTTTCTAGGGATCCGCCGAGCGCAAGGATCCTGTTTGAGGAGGAGATTGAGATTTGAGAGAGAGAGGAGTATGTATGTATGAGTGTAAGTAATGAATTTTTTTTTTTTTCGTCGAGAGCGCGAAAGGTTCTTCTTCTCTTCGTCTCCTTTTTGTGCCTTCCCTTCTCTCTTTCTCTCTCTCTCTCTCTCTTTTTTGGTTTCAGATTTTTTTCCCCTTCTTCTAATTCTCTCTTTGGTTTATCTCTAGAGTGCTGTAACAAGAAAGAAAACCACCTCTGTACCGGTGAGGGGCCGATGGAGCAGCACGTGTTGTCACGTGACCTACCAGCTCATTGTTGGTTTGGGCCTTTTTAATCACAAAACCATATAAACATTATCTATCTATAGGGTTTGTTATGTAAGCATGGTGTTTGGGCTTTGTAGAATATGAAGCCTTTTATTTGGGTCTTTACTGTAGTTTAAAGGGCTCTGATTTCATTCAAATATTCAATTTTTATAAATCTTTGTTATTTGTTGGTGTGCTCTGCTTTGTTGGTAGAACATCTTCAATCCCACTTCAAAATCCACTCAAAACTCTATTTTGCAGTAAAATCATCTCTAACCCTACTCCAAAACCTACTCCAAAATAGAATAATAGACATGATTACTCCAAATATGGAGTAAACCAACTCATTACTTTAAAATGGAGTTGAACTTTTTTATTTATAAAATGGTCATTCACATTTAAATATTTTTCTTTTTAATAAAATATTATTATAAATAAATATAGTAATATATTTTACTATATATATTATAAATTTTATTATTAATATTTATTAATTATATAAACAGTCATCTAATGAAATATTTTATGCAACAAAAAAGATTTGTAGTAAATAATTATGATAGTTCTAATGAACAATTTAAATTGATGTATTATTGTGTTTAAACAATGTAATATAAAGTGTATTAAATATTTCCTTTCTGAACCTTGTTGAGTAATTTTAATTATATAATAAAAATTTAATTGTGGTTAATATTGTATTTAATAGAAATGTTACAAAGTGAAAATAGACTATT
This sequence comes from Raphanus sativus, assembly GCF_000801105.2. Classification (NCBI taxonomy): domain Eukaryota; kingdom Viridiplantae; phylum Streptophyta; class Magnoliopsida; order Brassicales; family Brassicaceae; genus Raphanus; species Raphanus sativus. The sequence goes on along the minus strand of NC_079519.1, from coordinate 913,278 downwards.
TTGCAAATAGTATAAATGAAAGGTGATATTACTAATTTCAAAATAAATATAAAACATAAAATATTAAAAATATTCAATTTTGTAGTAAAAATAGAATAATACATTAGAGTAAAACCCTATTTTATTTTAGAGTTACTCTATTTTAGAGTAATACATTGGAGATGCTCTTAGGATGCAAGTGGATGATTTGTTGAAATGCATGAACAATCTAACACTTTAGTTTTTCTGTATCTGATAAAATTGTCAGTTCTTTTATGTAATTATTTTGCAAAACGATAACTAACAAAAAAAATTGACAGATATGAGAGTCATATCTTAGCCAAAAAATGTAAAAAAAATGTCAAATCATGAGTCAAAAACTCTGGTTAGGACACTAGGGTTAATCATGTTTTTGCAGTATAAAAAATGTTTAGTATGTCGAAATGATATGATAAAATATAATATGATATAATATAATATAATATAATATAATATAATATAATATAATATAAATATAATTTTTCTTGGTGATGTTTTAATTTATATCAACTACAACAATACTCATTCGGTTTAATTAGCCAAATTTGATGCCTTAAAGATACTTATAGGATAAATGCATATAGTGGAATTTTCACGTTATATATGTGCGTTTTTTAAAAAAGTTAAACATTTTTGTATTTGGAGCTTGAGAATATACAATGTCATGTTATCTAGTGGTCTTCGTTTTGCTATACAACGAATTAGTGGTTTGAAATCACGAGACACGTGTGCGTAAGAAGCTATACCAGACTTGGACTCGGATCGATACAAAGTACAAAATTATCATGACAGTTTTTTTGGTAGATTTTCTACAACATAAACTTCCGACATCTTTTACAAAAAAAAAAACATAAACTTCCGACAGTTGATTATTTTACGTCATGTTTTCATTACGTGAATTCATTTAGAACTATTCTAATACTATATAAGTAAAAGAAAAAAGAAACACAACCTCACTCGATTATCAAAAAGGTCACATGATAGTCTATATAATTCGTTTTCTCTGTGTTCTAGTCAAGTAGTTTTAAAATCAAAATATGTTCGCATAAGTGATATGGGAACACACCCCATTCCAAACGTTGCTGGCCTGGCATATCCCGTTCTGATCCTTAATACTTTTGGGCCATCATGGAATTTGTGGACAGAAAACTAAGTTTGTCTGAGCTCATATTGAATCAAATGAAGTATATAGAAGACGTTTCTAAATCGACCGTGTATGTATAACTATAAACTAATAAGAGTTAGTCTCCCACATGTCTCTCAAAAAATTAAGTACAGTAGTAGTTAACTGATAAGTATGTTATGATTAAGATTAAGACATCTCTTTTTTCGGTCGATTAAGATATTTTAAAAATTTTAAGGAGACTGGATTACGTTGGAACTTTGTAACTATTTCTAATCCAATTCTATTTTTTCCCTTTATATAAAAAATATATTATAGAAACTGATTGCTACAATATAATGTTACTAGAAACCAAAATTATTTTCTTCTATAATAAAATAACTTTTTATAGATGTATACACGAAAACAAATCCACATCTATAATAAAATTCTTCTATTTTACATGAAAATATAAAGAAAAAAATTGAATTAAAATGTTCCTATGTGCATAACAGGATAATTAATTTTCTCTTTATTTTAAGCTAAGACTAGATACTGACCCGCCCGGTCGGATGGATATTATTTGAACAAATTTTCTTAGTAATTATTTCATTTTATTTGATTTTTTGGTTAATAATATACTTTTTCCTTATAATTCACCTTATTTTTGGAGAACTCTTTATTATTTACTCTTCTTTTTTTCTTCGTTGAGACTTGTATGGAATATATGGACACATTTGGTTGTTTTTTTAACGACGGTTGTTGTTTTTTATACCCAATCAAACACATTTTTTGGTTTACACGATTAAATAAACACATTTGGACCATATAATCTAATGTAATGGACCCATTAATTTGGAAGGAAATAATCTTTGAGTCTAATGAAACTGGCTCATTAGTTACAAAGGGATTGAAAAAAAAAAAACCAATCTTATTTTTCCGGGAAGGTCAACAACTTTAACGTGTTGGAATAAAAAACTTAACAACTTTATTTTTTGTCTTGTATGTCGCTGGTCATCTATATCTTTAGTTTTAGTTTGTTTGCAAGACAAATTAGTTTAGATTTGAATAAATTTATTCTTAATGTGGTTAGAATATTCGTTTGCATCTGATTTTATTTGTTTCGATAATGAATAGATATTTAACAAATAAAAGTACAAAATTAATATGAACGTAAAGTCCTGAATTATATATTTGGCTTCAATAGATAAAGAACAAAACAAAACATATGCAATGTAATTGGTTTACAGTGATCAAATTTTGTAATTTCTATGATCAAAACTTATATGCAGTTAATATTGTGTTCATGATAGAATTTTATAACTGGGAATGCTTGGTACGGTGAATAATGATCATAGTATACAACAATTTGATTTCTTCCTGTGACAGGTATTGATCGGAAGAGAAGCAAATATCATACCCAGTTAGAGTTATCAAGTCAGTTTCTTATACTAACATGGTCCAATTATAGTTATTGTATTTTTATCCTAATAGTAAAGAACATATCGGTTTAGTTGTTATAATTTCGGATGGCATTAGTAGATTAGATTTTGGTTTAGTTTAAGTACTCTGGTTATATTATTTAAAACAGCTGAAAAATATTACTACGTAACAAACATATGTAACGTACTATCCAAACTGAAAGAGTTCAAAATTTAAAATGAACTTTTTAAGTAGATTTAAAATAGAACTGTGTTTTAATATAGTAGATTTAAGAAGCGGGTGGAGCGCAACAAATAACTTGGGACCCGAGATAACACAAATGCATCTAATTCCATCTTTTTTTTGAAAAAATCTAATTCCATCTTGATAGCAAAGTCATTCTTTATCCTATTCCATCCTGGTCACAACGTCATTCTATTGTTTTTGTTTTACTAGTGGTGTTTTTTTGGGTCAACTGGTACTTTATTTACTAGTGATGTGTATTGTATCCATCACATAAAATATTAATTCACTGTATATAATACTAAAATGTTTTAATTTATTTTCAAAGTTTTGGTTAACTCATGTGGGTCAGTAAAAATGAATATGACCTACCTGACCGCGTAAGATAAAGATAAAACATTAAGTGGTTTCCGCGTTAAGTAATTAAATAATTTTGAACGGTGAAGAAAGGTGCCTTCCTTCATAAACATTCCAGCGAAGAATCGTATCTCCATGTGGCAAAAATAATCTCGTTGTCATATTTCAGTTCCAAGAAGACGAAGCAAAAGAGATGTCTACCGGTATGGGGAACTTCTTTCGGAAGTTGGGAAGTGGTAAAAGCAAGAGCAGTAGAAGTTTTAAGGGAGAGAGGACGACGTCGTCGTCGTCAATATCTAATGAACCATCACCCTCTGATGCTCCAGTCTCTGTTTCCGACAAGATCAACGCTGCCAAGAAGAAGTACGCACTCATCCCTGACCGCTTCTCTTCCCTGGACCAGGTTCTTTCTTTCTTTCTTTCTTTCTTTTCTGATATTGACTTAAGACTTTTGATCACCATGGTTTCCGCTACTTGCATGTTCTTTGGGTTCTTCAAATTTGAAGTTATTTGCTGTTAAAAAAATTGAGATGGTTATTTTATTTTCTCCACTACCTCGTTGACATTAGGATATAAAATGGGTTATTAAGGATAGTGAGCTAAAATCACGGTGTACTGCTAAAAAACAAATGTGAATGGTGTTTTATTATCTGTAAATTTTATGGTTGTAAATTATTCATTCATTAAAAAAAAAATATATATATATATATATAAACATTAAAATGGATAATTACTCATCTTTATAAAAGTTTAGCATTAGAAAATAATGATTTACTGAGTTTCACAATAAAATGATTTGATATCTTCTAACCGAGGAAAAATAAATGTATGAAAAAGTGACTAGAGAGGAAGTGTGGTTGATGAGCTAATAAATGGTGTTTGTTTAACCACGTGTCTGTGGTCGGGTGGTCAAGACGTTCCGTGGATCCTTAAGGGACCCGAGTTCTAATCCGCACCACACCAGATTTCCACAACACGTGACCACTGGAGCTTTCACATTCTCTTTCTGGGGAATGGTTTACCATTTTTTTTTTTAAATGGTGTTTGTTTTTTTTAAAAGGTATCAAAAGCTCTAAGAGAAGCTGGTCTTGAATCATCTAATCTCATTCTCGGAATTGATTTCACAAAGAGCAACGAATGGACTGGTAAACTATATAAAAAGAAACACAACTTATTATAAAACTATACCATATACATAATGTAACAGAGTGATCATCATTCTGTTTTTTCAGGAAAAACATCTTTCGATGGAAAATGTCTGCATGCGCTCGGAGAAACTCCAAATCCATATGAAAAGGCAATATTTGTAATAGGCCAAACGTTAGCTCCTTTCGATGAAGACAACCTCATCCCTTGTTTCGGCTTTGGTGATTGTGAGTTATGTTTTCTATTTGCTTCGCCAAGAAAAAACATCTTCAAGCTTTGTTACTAAGACTGTGTGTTTCTTTCTTGCGTTGTCTAGCAACGACACATGACGAGGAAGTGTTCGGTTTCCACAGCGATAACTCTCCATGTCATGGCTTTGAAGAGGTCCTAGCATGTTACAGAAGAATCGCACCTAACTTGCGTTTATCAGGTCAGTAAAATCTCTACCTACGTTACCAAAACATAAGCTTCTGAATAACTTTTGTTTCAAAAGGGCCAACGTCGTATGGACCACTCATCGATGCTGCGGTTGACATTGTTGAAAAGAACAACGGACAGTTTCATGTTTTGGTCATTGTCGCTGATGGGCAGGTAAAGCTACAAAGCTTTTCAAAAACAAATAGAGTACGAACACTAAATAACAATGTTCTAAATGAACAATAAACTTCTTCTTTTGTTTATATGATTTTTATATTTCATCAAATAATTTTATAATTAAATTTAAAATTAAGATATCTAATATAAATGTAAAAATCTTTAACAACTAGACCCCACTTGAGTTCCGAATAATTCGTGTATGGTCGTTGGTATTCTAGTAAGCACCTAATTAAGCATTGGTAAATAACAAGATCATGTTCTGAATGTGAAGGTAACTAGAGGTTTGGATATGCCCGAGGGAGAACTCAGTCAACAAGAGAAAACAACTATAGACGCCATTGTAAACGCAAGGTGAGAAATAAACACAACATGCAATAGTTTGACGACGTGATCCCTAAGCTCCTATCACCTTGCAGCTCATATGCATTGTCGATTATTTTAATCGGCGTTGGAGACGGTCCATGGGAAGACATGAGGAAGTTTGATGACAAGATCCCTAAGCGTGAGTTCGACAACTTTCAGGTATCATCCCATTTTTCAACTCCTCTTCCATCTATACTCCGAGCTTCTTCTTGAATCTTGACCTTGCTGCTCTCTGCAAAGTTTGTGAACTTTACTGAGATAATGAAGAGAGATACACCAGAGTCTGCTAAAGAAACTGCATTTGCTCTTGCTGCTCTGATGGAGATTCCTTTCCAGTATCAAGCAGCAATCGAACTCGGCTTACTCGGGTACTTCCTCTTTAATATCCTCATTGTCTCAAACTGCTTCTGATGTTCTTTTCTATAAAAGGAAAACGACGGGCTTAGCCAAGAAAATAAACCCGAGGCCACCACCTATTCCTTACACGCCTCCAGCTCGCACTGGACAACCATCATCTGACTCAGACGAACAAACACAGGTCTCAGAAACTGCTTACTTTCTTCTTCTTTTGCTTCCCCTTGTCTCATCACATCTCATCTCATATTGTTTCTTGTAAAAACAGAACTGCCCTATTTGTCTGACTAACCGTAAAGACGTGGCTTTTGGCTGTGGTCACATGGTAAGTTTCACCCCAAGAAGCCTAAACTGTTTACTTATTACAGAATCACTCAAACCCATTCATGAACAAAAACCGGTTTATTTAGATCTGTAAGCTTTCTTGTTTGCAGACTTGTGGAGATTGCGGATCCAGAATATCAAACTGCCCCATCTGCAGAGTACTGATCACAAGCCGGTTAAGACTTTACACGTAATCTCAGTGCCTTGGGACATAATGAATCCCTTGCACATACAGTCTCCGGTTTACCAAGTGTCTCTGACATTTGTTCCATAATCAGCTTGTATCTTTTTAATTTCCTTATGTAATATAAATCTTAACTTGCCAACAAGAATGAAGAAGAAATGTACAAAACATGGGTTTTACATCTTTATTCACTGTGTGTCACAAAATGTTTGAAGTGACTGAAACTTGCACCAGTTTCATAACCACAAAGCATGCAGAATTCAAAATAAAATATTGCTTGCCAAGAAACATGTGAGAGGCATCCATTACAATAGCTCTTCTAAGAAGTGATCATTCATTACTGAGGTTTGGTTGTGACCGTGTCATTTGGCTTTGGCACTGGTTGAATTCTTTGGTAAGGCTTCCTGGTAAGAGTCTCTCCCCTTAGAGCAGCCACGTATCTGTCGTTGGTATCCTGCTTCTGTTTCAACTCCCCGAGGTACTCAGCTAGCCTCTCTTGGTTTACTTTACCCATCATCTGACCAAATACATTGCAGAAATATGTTATCCATCACCAGAAAATGACACAAAAAGTTTAAAAATTGCACTATGACAAGCAAATACAACAGAGCATAAGCTTTAGTGCTTAACAGATTAGGCTTAGATTATTAAGCTACGGCTACGCAGATGGATAAAGTTCCTAGTTAACACAGAACAATGAGTTGGTGTTATTAGCAACAGATTCTACACAAGCCTAAAGACTAAAAATCCTCCCCAATAGATCTAAGCCTCAACAACTATGGAAGAACTCAATCAATGCCATTCAATTTCTCAGGCAGTATAAGCACAAGACACAACAAGTATCATGTTGCTAGTCATCCTTCAAGACAAGCCCATACAGCAGCAAGCTTCTCTAGTGACTATGTATCTAAAAAAACTGTAACCATGAAGCTCAATAAAGTAACTTCCGCAACAGATTTAAGCCTCGACAAATAAGGAAGGGACTCAATACCATGAGGCTTTGCAAATATTTTAATTTCTCAGGCAGCATGAGACACAACAAACATTAGGTTGTTGTTCTAGTCAGCTTTGAAGATAAAGTCCACAGAGCAGCAAGGCTTCTCTAGAAACTTATGTATAAACAAAACGTAGCCTTTAATAGAGCTCAATAGAGCTAGCTTTCAGACAAGTAACAATAGAAGACAAGTTACATGTTTCTATCACAGAACAGCTATCATTGATCAGATAAGCCCTAGACACAACAATCATCAAGCTGTTCTAGCTCAATAAACTAGCTTTCCGACAAGTATCAATAGAATACAAGCTAACAGCTATCATGATCAGTGGAAAGAAACCCTAAATGAAGTAACTTGCGCCGACAAAATCAGACGAAATGCATAGTTTTTTCAAGTAAAGAAAACATTTTTTCAAATAAGATCCGATGATTCACAGATACATACGACGGTTTCGGGTCGGGCGGATTGTCGGAGCCGGGCCTCCAGCTCCGGATTAGTGGAATTGGTGGCCTGCATAACTCCATAGCCGATTATCCCTGGAATGACACCGCATACGGTAGCGAACGTGAAGAAGAAGGATCTCGAATCTCTCGTCTTCCTCACTAGCCATCTCCATGTATCGCTCTTCTCATACAAAAACGACATCGTTTCCCTCTCTCTCTCTCTCTCTCCCTCCCTCCCTCGCCGGAGTTTCTTTCTAGTGTTCTTTAAAAGGTTCACACTTTAGCGTAAATGCAAATAAACCCCTACTTTCTATTATATTTTATATTACGCCCCTAGATATTCTTAAGTTTTAACTTTTACCCCTAACAGTTTATAAATCACATTTTGGCCCCTTTAGTTTGTTTTCTGATGACAACAACGCTAGTTAATCCGCTTTCAAAGGGAGAAATAGAGGTCTCGAGTGATTAAAGGACGTTCAAGTAGTTGTAAACTCTTATCAATTCCAACCAAAACGAAATATAATTCTGAAAATTATATGTTCTTGATCTAAAACAACTTTTTTTTTTCAATTAATTGCTTGAAGAATATGCTCATGATCATTATTGAATCAAGAACAAGATGGATCCAAAGCTGTTGTTCTGTTTGCCACAAGGAGATGCATTGTTTAATCCTCTTAACACTATGTTTATTCAAATGGCTTGCATTCTCGTCTTCTCTCAGTTGTTCTTTCTCCTGCTCAAACCATGTGGTCAAGCTGGTCCCGTTGCACAGATTCTTGTAGGAAAAAATACATTTCCTTGTGTTACACGCAACACCTTATTTTTGGGGCTTTTTTAAAAAATAATGTGATTGTATTTTTTTTACAGGCTGGGATCGTGTTGAGCCCTGCTCTGCTCTCAAGAATCCCTAAAGTTAAAGAATTCTTCCTCCAGAAAGATGCAGCAGATTACTACTCATTCTTCTCATTCGCTTTGCGAACATCTTTCATGTTCTTGATAGGTCTTGAGTTCGATCTACATTTCATGAGAAGAAATTTCAAGAAAGTCACCGTGATAACCATTAGCTCTATGGTGTCTTGCGGTCTCCTCAGCCTCGCATTCTTCTATCTCCTCAAACCTTTATTACACATCAAAGAGGACTACTTCACTTTCTTCTTGGTTCTGTTCATTACCTTGTCCAACACGGCGTCTCCTGTCGTCCTCCGTTCAATAGCTGATTGGAAACTCGACACATCTGAGATCGGACGGTTGACTATCTCCTGTGCATTGCTCAATGAATTAACCAACGTGGTGGTCTATACTATAATCATAGCGGTCGTATCTGGTGGTTCCTTGATTGGTGATTTCTTCCTATTTATTTTCATGACAGGAGCCCTAATCTTGCTCAATAGGTTTCTAGCTTCATGGCTCCCAAAGAGAAACCCTAAAGAAAAATACCTATCAAAAGCTGAAACTTTGGTCTTCTTCATCTTCCTTCTCATCATAGGCATAACAATTGAATCATACGATGTTAACTCATCGGTTTCGGTTTTCATCATAGGCATTAACTTTCCAAGGCAAGGAAAAACTCATAGAACGTTGATAAACCGGCTTAGTTACCCGATCCATGAGTTTGTTCTTCCGGTTTACTTTGGTTACATTGGATTCAGATTCAGCATCATTGCATTAACCAGACGATACTACATTTGTCTTGTTATTATATTGATTCTAACCTTAGTTGGGAAATTTATTGGTGTGATAAGCGCTTGTATGTACCTGAAGATCCCTAAGAAATATTGGCTTTTCTTACCAACCATACTCTCTGTTAAAGGTCATGTGGGTCTTCTTCTTCTTGACGCAAACTACGACCAAAAGGTATTTTCTTCACCTACATATATAGTTTTGAATCTACTGCTACCTTTTAAAACTCTCATCATATTATTTCACCCTTCACAGTATACTTGATTTTATAGTATATATATTGTTTCACATGAGTACCGGTCATGGCCCAAACCTGATTAAACATTCGTTTGAAGTCCGCGAATTTTTTTGAACAAATTTATATATATGTAAGTCCACAAGTTTGTAAAAAAAATATTTTGGACTTCCAAACTTTTGAAATCTTTACTAAATCGTCTACGACCCCTAAAATCTCAGGAGCATCCTTCGTGAATACTACCAAATAACAAATAAAACAAATAAAATAGATATAATATACTTGTTAAAGATGACATACAATACCATACTAGGTATTTTGCCCATAAATGCGGACTTAATCTTCTTAAGAATATTTATAGTTTATATCTATTAAAACAAATATCAACATTATAAATTATTATCTATGTTCCCAAAAATTTAAATTAAACATCAAATTATTTTTATATATGAATAGGTTTTGCATAGAAATATATTGATTAGTATTTTGTTGAAATTTAAGAAAAAACACTAACATGTTAGGAATATCTTACTAAATATATTGTTAGATTTTTTTTTAAATTATAAATATTTTAATATCTTAATTTTTTAACTTTATAATAGAAAATATTATTTTCAGGTAATAAGAATATAATTTTCAGGTAATAAAAATATATAATAAATTATCAAATATATTATAGAAATCCAATATTATTAACATAGATTCATTTTTGATTATTTAATAAATTTAATATTATTTATTAAAGTATCAACAACTTTAATCACTCTAACTTTGTTTTGTGATATTCTATAGGCACAGATAGATTCAACAATTTCATGGTTATATTCTATAGGTCTTATTTTGGTTGCCATAATATATTTGTTGTCATGATTTACTAAGTGAATAATTATACTTGCATTGAAAAATATCCCACGAACTAATTTATAAAATATATGTGAAACCGTAAAAAAATTAAGAAACTGAAAAGATATCCAATTAATATATATACTAATAGATAATAACAAAGTATATGTCAAAACAATCTATACAATAAAAAGGAAATACACCTCTTTCTTGAACTATATGATTTTTCCACTTTCTTATTCATCTTAATTCAACAATTTTATGGTCATATGTTAGTCTAAGAGAATTTGGTTGCTATTATGGTTCTTAAGTGAGTAAATTGCATAGAGATTTTTCAATAACGTGGGATTTTTTATAATTAAAAAAAACATATTATTGAAAAACATGGTTGTTCTTCCCATGAATTAATTTAAAAATCAGATAACTACAACAGCAAAAGTTAAATCTTTTAACGTTTGAATATTTATTATATAATTATCATTTATTAAATGATAGTAATAAATATACTTATAGGGTTGTCAAAAAAATATACTTATTGGGGATTTCAATTAGAATAGAAAAACCCTAAATTTTGAACTAAAACTGAATCAATAATCATTGAAAACTACACTATGCATATTACGATAATATGAGAATAATGTGCCAGAAAACGGACAAAAACATCAGAACAATCTCTGCAAGAGTATATGAACGTAAATCCATGTTACAATCACATAACCGATAAAAGCATACTGTATCTAGAATTGTTTTTTTTTTCTTAGAAAGAGTAATCTAGAACTGTTGTTAATTTAAGACTAAAAGTTAGTTCAAAAAATCTAATAATGTATGGGTAGGAAAACGCACTACACAAATAATAATCGAGATGATATCTTTTCAAATACTTAATAACATGTTTTCCATATTTTCCCCCAAAAGTACAAGTCATATTTGAAGGATTGTAAAAAATAGAACAAACCATCAAACCTAATTAATAAGATCGAGTAAGGTAATTATCTTTTCATCGAGTTTGGTTGCTAATAATATATTTAAAGATTTGAAAATTAAGTATAAATATTTTGTTAGAGAAAAACATGTATATATATTAAAATTATGAAAAATATAAAAAGTAATTACTTATTAAGGGTAATATAGATATTAACCAGTCTAACTTTTAACGTGGGAGTTTCGTTGCGAAAATTTACTTCGCAAATAATAGTATAGATAGATAGATTGGTATTATTGAATTGTTAATTTTCACAACATCCATCTATTTAGAAAAAAACATTCATGAGTTTTTAAAAGTATTTCAGACATGATTTGGCTATATTTAAGTATTTGTTAGAGCATCATAATCGGTGAGAAATCCATCTTTCAATAATATATTTTAATATTCAAAATTATTTAACCATTAAAATAGTGCCAAGCGTTGAGAAAATCTTTCATAAATACTAACTTTCACATCTTTTTATTTTTACTGGTAAGAAATTTATTGAGAGTTTTACTAATGTTGATGTATTTATATTCGATTTTTATATTTTCACTTTTTTTTCTTTTTTTCTATTTACTTTTTTGTGAGAGATTCAATAATGTGGATGCTTTATGGTCGATTTTTCTTTATGTTTTTTTTTTTCACTTTCTTTGTGTGAATATGGTTGTAGAAATGGTGGACCACAACTATTCATGATATGGTGATAGCGGCTTTGGTGATCACAACGCTACTAAGCGGTGTCCTTGCATCTTTCTTGCTTAAAGCAAGAGACAAAGACTTCGCTCACGAGAAAACTTCTCTTGAATCCCTCGACACCAACGAGGAGCTACGCGTCTTATCTTGCGTCTACGGAGCCCGCTGCGCTCGTGGTGAACTCTCTCTTATCTCGTCCTTGAGCGGCTCTCATGGAGCCTCCAAGCCGTTCACGCCTCTTCTCATGCACCTCGTACCACTCCCGAAGAAACGAAAGTCAGAGCTCTTGTACCACGAGCACGGTGAAGATGTGCATGTAGAAGAAGACTTTGGGACTAACGAGAGTTTAATGATCAACGACTCTATCGACTCGTTTGCTAAAGACAGTAAAATCTTGATCCAACAAGTGAAGCTCGTGACGCAGATGGTTAGCATGCACGAAGAGATATGTAACGCAACGGAAGATCTACGCGTTAATATTGTGTTTCTTCCGTTTCATAAACACCAGAGGATCGATGGGAAGACAACAAACGATGGAGAACATTTCAGGCAGATGAACCGTAACGTTCTAAGACACGCACCATGTTCGGTTGGAATATTCGTGGACAGGAACATAACCGGGTTTCAACAACCGCATGGGTTTGGTTCGGTACAAGAGGTTGCGGTATTGTTCTTTGGTGGTCCGGATGATCGTGAGGCGTTATCTCTGTGCAAATGGTTTGCGAATAACACGTTGATCCATCTTACGATCATACAGTTCGTTCCCGAGGATTCACAGCCAGAGTCTCCAATAAGGAATGCGACAACACCAGATAGTGGTGACCTTCTTATCGAGGTTCGGGGACGAAATCAAACTGAACACGAAGCAGACCGAAGTTTATTAGAAGAGTTCCATAACAGGTACCTTACTAACACTATGTTCTAGTAATAGAGCCGGTTATAAGCACGGTCGGATAAACATATTCGCTTTAACTCCAAAATTTTAAAGAACTACTATACATAAGTGTTGCTTGGTTTCTAAACTGCCAAACAAAAATTTATTAAGAATAAATTTAAAATATCTATAACCTCGTAAATCTGAGATTCGGCTTTAGTGCAACTCACACCTCTATATGCAACAGGTTTGTGTCAATAGGACAAGTAGGGTTCATAGAGAAGCGTGTGGCCAACGGACCACATACGCTGACGGTTCTAAGAGAGATTGGAGAGATGTATCAACTGTTTGTGGTAGGGAAGAGTAGAGGAGACTGTCCTATGACGGTGAGGATGAAAGATTGGGAAGAGTGTCCGGAGCTGGGAACTGTCGGAGATTTCTTCGCTTCGTCTTTAGATGTAAATGCTTCTGTATTAGTTGTTCAAAAACAAAGACATTCACATGATAACTTTATAGATGATTAGCAAACATTTCTTCTTTATTTAATCTCTTTTGTATTTTATTTAGAGTTTATTAAGATAGGTTTCATGTATGGAACAAAGGGTTCGGAGCTAAACCCTAAACCAGGACTAAACAGTTTGGTCTCTCCGCTCTTGTGCCCTAGTCTAACGGTACAGAGAAAAACAGAGTTTTTTTATGAAACTAAATTTCAACAACTAGGGATAATCTTCAAGGCTTGATCTCTCAGCTCTTGTGCTTCCATTGTATCACAAAGACTTGACCCTTTGGTCTCAGGAAGAAGCAAAACAAATAACCCGAAACCCGACATTGCAAACCCGAAAACCGCGAAAGAGAGTGAAGGAACATGTCTTCCAATAGAAGCAATGAGCGGACAACAAGCTCCTCCAACCACAAGTGCTTGTCTAAGCATCGTCATAGTGCAGTTTCTCACGCATGTAGGGAACATCTCAACGATATAAACCGCCATCAAGTTGAATCCAATCCTCGCACAGAGGAAGGAGACAAGTTCTAAAGCGAAAGCAATCTTTGTTCTACCTAGAAGGCTTAGGACGAAACAGAGCACCCCTGACGCTCCTCCCACTAAGGCATTGACTAGCACAGAGCTTCTTCTGGTGAACCTCTCCAGCAAGATCGGTGTTATGACAAAGGAAGGCAGCTCCACCATTGCGTTTAGGGCTTTGCTTAAGTAGATGTTGAGTTTTATGTATCTGACGGCTAATGGAACTCCGTAGTAAGACATACCTAATCCAAACATTATGATCATAACAAGTACGATTCGTTTGAAAGCCCAGTTTCTGATGAACAAGTCCTTTATCGTGTACCTTGGAGCCTGCTCTAGGGTTTGTTGTTGTTGAGGTAACCGAGAAGAGACCGACTCCAAGTAAGGTCTAGTTTCAGGTGAGATTCTTTTGAGTACTTCAATGGCTTCTTGGTTCCTTCCTTGCAGATGAAGCCAACGAGGAGACTCTAAGGCGAAGAAACAGAGGAAAACACTGTGAACTGCAGCCGGGACCGATGTGCAGAGATAAAGAACTCTCCAAGAAACGTGGCGAGCAAGGTAAGCAATTCCAGAGAGAGACATAAACCCTAGCACAAACAGAGTAAACGGAATCATAGTAGATCTAGGTCTCCACCTTGTGGAAACTCGCTCGCATATCAAAACTAACGCGTATGTACATGTCTGAGAACGCGCGAAACCAACCAAGAACTTCAAGAAAACGTAGCTCCATATGTTGGAGGAGAAGAAGATCGAGATTCCAGTCACTGACATTGTCAAAGTTGATAAGAAAAGCAGTTGCTTGCGTCCCAAGAAACCATCTGGGATCGTGGAAAGCAAAACCCCTCCGACGATGGAACCCATATAGAAAGCAGAGGTGGGGAGAACTCTGAGGAAGGAGCTCGAACACTCAAGATCGAACTCTGAAATGACGGATTTACCCTTGAATCCTTTGTCCCAGTCCCAAGCTGACCTAGGTAGTCCACACATGGTTGTAGTTGTCGGATCGGAGATCGTGTGGTCGAGACAATGCCATGTAGGGTATGCGTCTGTGAAGACGGTGATGAATATCTGCATGGAGTCGAACGTAAAGGCAAGCCCGATAAACATTATCTGTAGAATCTGCCGGAGCCCAAAGTCAGATAAGCTTTGTTCGATGATGGTATCAAACGTCAAAGGCGAAGAAGTATTTTCAGCTTCAAGATGGGTCAACAATGGAGCTGAAGAACTCGACATTGCTGTAGATCTATTCAAGTGAGAGTTGTTATATCAGTATCACATACAATTTGTAAAATTAAAGTCAAGTATATATTTATAGCAAACTTTACCTATCACTATTATTTATCAGTTATGTTTATTTTTCATCACGTCACTAGCAGGGTCTCGTACTGTCACCACCATTGAAAATAACCCCTCCCTGCAATTTTATATTGTAATCATCATGAAATACATCAGCACCAATGAAAATAGTTTCAATAATAAAAGATAACTAGATATTTGACCCGCCCAACCGGGCGGATATTTATTTTATGTTTTTAGTTATTTATTTATTTATAAATGATATATTTATAATATTTAAACATAAATTTAGATTGAAAATTAACATTTGTAGTTATAATAAAAATTAAAAGTTTAAGAAAATATTTTGATATAAATTTTAAATTCCGAATTAAAATAATATAGAGATGGGTCATAATTTTTTCAAATTCTAAAATCTTAGCATTATTAATAAAAAATAAAATAATTTATAAATAAATAAAATATGTAAACATATTTGAAATTAAAATAAATTTGTTAAATAAAAATCGTACGCCATTATTGTTTATTTCTATAGTTTGACTCGTGGCTGTATAAATATTTGCTTTCACTTCAATTTTTTTTCTTTGTTCTAATGATAATATCTATATATATATATATATAAATTAATATGTATTACATAATTGTTAGTATAACATTTTAAAACAAAAAAATTATTTATTACTTTAAATAATTATATTATATGATTTTAGTCGTCTATTATATCACAGTGTATCATATAAAAATCTAATATTTATAACTAATTGGACTTATATTATAAAAGTGTTATACTAACAATTTATAAATAAAATATTTTATATTTTATTTATATGATATATAAATTGATTTTGATGTGTGATTTTTATTTTATTATTTTTATTAATAAGTATTGAAAAATATTTAATGTTAACAAAAAAAATTATAAGGAAATTTATTTTGGTTAAGATTCATTCTATTAAAGAAATCTATTATTTAAATTAGGAAAATACATTAAATACTTAAATCTATCATTTAAATAAGGAAAATACAAAATTCTCTACTATCTTTGTTACCAAACAAAATTTAATTTTTTTAAACTCCTATCCCTATTACCAAACAAAAGCTTAAAGTACTTCTACTTTAATAAGATAGACTAGATCTTAACCCGCCCAACCGGACGGGTATTTATTTTATGTTTTTAGTTTTAATTTATAAATGATATATTTGTAATATTTAAACATAAATTTAGATTAAAAATTAACATTTGTAGTTATAACAAAAATTAAAAGTTTAAAAAAATATTTTGATATAAATTTTAAATTCCTAATTAAAATAATATAGAGATGAGTCATAATTTTTTCCAATTCCAAAATCTTAGCATTCTTAATAACAAATAAAATAATTTATAAATACATAAAATATATAAACATATCTGAAACTAAAATAAATTTGTTAAAAAAAAAATCTTACGCCATTGTTGTTTATTTCTATAGTTTGACCCGTGGCCGTATAAATATTTGCTTTCACTTCAATTTTTTCTTTGTTCTAATGATAATATCTATATATATATGTGTAAATTTTTAATATATATTACATAATTGTTAGTATAACATTTTAAAACAAAATTTTTATTTATTACTTTAAATAATTATTATGTGATTTTAATCGTCTATTATATCACAGTGTATCATATAAAAATCTAATAATTATAACTAATTGGACTTATATTATAAAAGTGTTATACTAACAATTTATAAATAAAATATTTTATATTTTATTTATATGATATATAAATTGATTTTGATGTGTGATTTTTATTTTATTATTTTTATTAATAAATATTGAAAATATTAAATGTTAACAAAAAATCTATTAGGAAATTTATTTTGGTTAAGATTCATTCTATTAAAGAAATCTATTATTTAAATTAGGAAAAAATATTAAATAATTAAATCTATCATTTAAATAAGGAAAAGACAAAATTCTCTACTATCTTTGTTACCAAACAAAATTTTATTTTTTTTAAGACTCCTATCTATGTTACCAAACAAAAGCTTAAACTACTTCTACTTTAATAAGACAGATGCTTTCACTTCAATTGTTTTCTTTGTTCTAATGATAATCTTAACTAATAAAGTAGACTTTTTTTCTCCTTGGGGGAAATTAATACACGTGTCCCCTTGTTATTTAAATGATACGTTTTGGTTTTAATGGTTTTGGTTGGGTTTTCATACATATTACAGGCCCAGCGTTGAAATAAGTTTTTTGATCTCTTTGCCTTCTTCAGACGTTGGAACATCAGCCGATAAAAGTTCCAGAAATCCTAAACGCCGATCATCTCAACATTGCACTCAGATGATGCTCTCTGTTCCTATTTCTTGCCTTTTCAAATACTGTAATAAGTATGTTTTCTACAATTCTCCTCCCAGAATTTACTATTCGATAATAGTTTTTCGTCATCCCTTCTCAATTATAAAGGCAAACAAGGTTTTTTTTTTCTTTATGTAATTTCAGACATAATAGATAATGATTACGAGAGATAAAATCGCCCTCAGTCTCCGAACCTACAGCAAAAGCGAGTTCAATCACCCAAGGATGAAACTCCATCGCTCCAATTGAGTCCGGAAGAGGCTGGAAAAGGAGCAAGGCCCAGCTTTCCCACGGTGAAGCTGAAGGAAACGGTGTAAAGGAGAAAATGATTAAGAAATAAAAAATGGAAGATGAAGCTGAACACGTGGCATTGCAAAGAAAATGGGACCGAAGATTTTACATGATGCCTAGGTACTTATCTCATGATAAAGTCTATGTCTTTTGGTTCTCTGATGATTGTCTTACAAATTTTATGCAAGTAGTATTAGGAAATAGTGAATAAAAAGGAAACAAGATCATTAATACTAATTCGTGATATGGATCTGGTGGCCTTAAGTGTTCAAGTGTATGCCTGCATGATTCTCAGATTTATAATAACCTCTGAGGTTTTTCGGTCTTATATTGTTAACTTGGTCTTTCAGCAAAAGGAAAGACGGAGATAGTTCTCTTTTTTTTGCTGTTTGGCCTTGCATGGAAACGGATGTTATTGAGTTTCTAAGTATTCTCTCTTTGCTTTGTAGATTGAGGGTGAGACATCATATTTGATGTCTGACTTTGGATCGAACACTTTTAACTAATAAACAGTGATGAGCATCTAGATCTTATTGACGACTAAAGTCATCGACAGAATTGGTAAATTTTAAGCTAGATTTGCTACTAAACGGTGATCTTTAATATTTTTTAAGGGTCGAAATTAGGATACTATTTTCTGCAACCTTACACCAACTTGACAGTTTTTTTGCGTTTCAGCTGGAGTTACACTTTGTCGTGTACATAGATGGCTGAGCTGAAACGCAAAAAAACTGATTGACCTAAACCAGTTGATGATATCTCTGCACTTGAGAAGTTTCTTCAGGAACAAATCAAAGTCGGCGGCAAACCCGGAGCTCTTGGTGACTCTGTTCCATTACGCGAGACAAAGGCAAGATCACGTTAACGTCACCACCGAGTTCAACTTCTCCAAACGTTAACATGATGTTCATTTCGAGTTAATTCAAGTATCTGACCAGAAAGTTATTGAGAAAGTAAAATTTCCGTGATTGGCTTTCCGTGATTGCGTTGAACAAAGACAAGGATCGGTAAGACCTACGATACTTAAACATGTACGAGCTAAATATTTAAACCTACATAATGAGTTTCCTTTCTTAGTTTTCTTGCAGTGATCAGGAACAAGTGCAGAACGTTCTTTCTCTGTTTACTTAAAAGAATAAGCTAGATCTGTTTGAGAAGTTGCAGAAGAAAAAAAAGTTTTCCATGATGCATAAAGAGAGAAGAGCAGCAACTACTAGCTTACCAATCTCCATGTATTGTCACAAGAACTATAAAATCAGCGCAGTCTAGGACGCTTGCTTGGTTCCGTAAGCGGATGTTAGTCTCAGGTTCCGGCCCTGTAGGGATTGATATGCAACCAGTTGGGGTAGCCATTTTTGTAGAGTTACTGCTACATAAATTGTGAGGCAAGCGGTTGAAGAGCTGCTCTTCATCTTTGACTCAGTGTTTGTCATGGAGAATGAAAACTCATGTTTAGTTGGATGTGGTGAGTCTCTGGTTGCTTCAGTCTTATGTTGAGAGGAAGCATTGGTCTGAGTTTTGTTTGTTTCACATTTTTTACTTTACTTTAAATATTATCTTTGGCTGATTGAATAAAGTGTATAAAAGTATCATATAACATTAATTTCTGGTTTGAGGTGAAAATATAATAGAAAACTTATGGATTCAGGCAAATATATCATAGAAAACTTATGGATTTCCAGAACAACTTCTCACTGGGAGCAGGATGTAAGTATGTAACACAAATTTGTCCTCACCATTCTTACTAATGATGATATATCTCTCGATTTGGTTAATTATATGTGCTACATGTTGTTACAATGCGTTTTTAAGTTATCTGTAGCAGTTTGACTTTCCATGACCATAATTCGTACACTTCCTTTATCTTTATTGACATGTATGCTATTCATTATGATCTCTTTTTTCTTCTCAAAACAATTTGATCATTTTTGACATATGAATTCATTTTGATCGTATAGATTGTAATATCAGTGGAGTTAGCTTTTACCAACGAACTCTTTCTAAACCAAATTAAACGATAGGAATTAAATCAAATCTACATTCATAGATACAATAATCATTTTTAAAACCATTAAAGTCCAGATATTTTCTCTTTTTGAGCAGAAGCAAATCGAGTTGTAAAGAACAGAAGATTTTTTTTTTTTTTGAAAAAAGAGTTTTTTTTTCGTTGTTGCTAAAACAGAGCAAAAGAAGAAATATTAATAATAAAATAAGTTTTAAGCTAAGATTAGCAAATCGAAAGTAAAATGCATTATTCTTAGCACATTACTAGATTACATTCACTTCACTTCACAATAAGAAATTATTACTTTTAATAACATCCTCTTCACAATAAAATTCAAAATGAGTTATGGTTTGTTTTATGCGTTGGAACATCTATGAATGCCGCAGCAAATTTTGAACCAATAAAATTAATATGTTACTAATATATTATACGAAAATCTTGATATATAAAGACTAGAGGGGGTAGAAAATGGTCACTGACTTTAAATAGAAAACTGGTTAATAACCTGAAAATAACAACTAAAATCATCTGATTTTAAATAATGATGCAAAATAAACGATAAATAAAGAAGACATGTTATCTAACTAACAATAATTTATCAAATTTAAGACTTTAGGTATGTTAAATATCATATCTCGATATTATATGTAAAAATTATATACAACATGTAAAAATATTTAAGTTTTTTAAAGTTTATAAAACTACATAAATTATGTATCAAAGTAATCAAATAATATCAAAAAACCGGCGCGTAGCGCCGGCAAACCCCTAGTATCTATATATATATATGTGTGTAAATTTTTAATATGTATTACATAATTGTTAGTATAACATTTTAAAATAAAATTTTTATTTATTACTTTAAATAATTATATTATGTGATTTTAATCGTCTATTATATCACAGTGTATCATATAAAAATCTAATATTTATAACTAATAGGACTTATATTATAAAAGTGTTATACTAACAATTTATAAATAAAATATTTTATATTTTATTTATATGATATATAAATTGATTTTGATGTGTGATTTTTATTTTATTATTTTATTAATAAATATTGAAAAATATTAAATGTTAACAAAAAAATCTATTAGGAAATTTATTTTGGTTAAGATTCATTCTATTAAAGAAATCTATTATTTAAATTATGAAAATAAATTAAATAATTAAATCTATCATTTAAATAAAGAAAATACAAAATTCTCTAATATCTTTGTTACCAAACAAAATTTAATTTTTTTAAAGACTCCTAATTTCTGTTACCAAACAAAAGCTTAAAGTAATTCTAATTTAATAAGATAGATAGATCTTCTTATTTTTAACGCAAAGATAATAGATCTTTTAACAGGAAGATAGTGTTATTATTTCACTTAATCTTCTTCAAACTCATTAGCCTAATCACCAAAATGTACACACACAATACTAATCAGCTCAAGAGATTGTGTGATCTGTGATGGTTGTCTGAATCAGAGATCACAAGAATCTCAAATGTCGCATTTAATGATCCGTTACCTACAAGGCTAGAGTGCTAGACAAATCAAGTGAAGCATATTAATGCAGGTAACAATCACACCGACCGATTCACATGTATATATGAATACGTATTTATGTATATGACCCCCATAATGGCTTGTTAAGCCCATTGACAGTTACCTCAAATTTAAAGCAACAAAGCACGTTACTCATTACTGTGTTACGTCGATGCTCTCTCTGTTTTGGCCGATGTTTATCTCTGTTTTTTTTTTGTGATAGTCCATTTTATTTTCTGAAATAATGATCGAAATGGTTCGATTTATTAAGATATAATATTTTTAGGTTTCACTTTCACATATAAAAATACACACAAAAACTATACTTTTAGCAACTACTACTGCTAGTCTCCATGGCTTGTTCCCTCTGCTCTTGTGCTTCCATTGTATCACAAAGACTTGCACCTTTGGTCTCAGGAAGAAACAAAGTAAAAAGTCCGAGGCCCAACACCGTAAAACCAAAAACCGCAAAAGAGAGCGACGGAACATTTCTTCCGACAGAAGCAATGATTGGACAAGCAGCTCCTCCGAGTACAAGGGATAGTCTAAGCATCGTTGTCGCAAAGTTCCTCACGGATGTTGGATACATCTCAATCATATAAACCGCCATCAAGTTGAACCCGATCCTAGCGCAGAAGAAAGAACCAAGTTCAAATACAAAAGCAATGTTCGTTAGGCCTAAAAGCGTCAGGACGAAACAGAACACTGCTAATGCTCCTCCGACCAAGCAGTTGGCGAGCACAGAGCTTCTCCTGTTGAACTTCTCTAGCAAGATTGGTGCGATGACAAAGGTTGGTAACTCCACCGCTGCGTTTAGGGCTTCGCTTAAAGGTCTGTTCGTTTGGTAGCCGCAGGTATCTGCGTCTGCGGCTGCGGCATTCTTTTTCAAAAAATGTTGTCCGTTTGATTGACGCAGGTGCCAGCGTCTAAACGCCGCGTTTGACGCCGTGTTCTGCGTCTAACGCCATAAAATTCAGCGGTCGCGACATAAACTCTGCGTCTATTTAACCTAATTACAATTTTGCCCTTAACATAATTCAGTATTTACAAGAAATGCCAAACCTAATAGCCGCAGACGCAGGTTTCCATTTTGACGTTGACGCAGCTCCTCTCCATCTCTCTCGATCTCGATCTCTCTCTACACGAGCCCTCTATCGAGCTCTCTCATCTCCGGCTCGAGCTCTCTCTTCGCCGATACAGACCATGAGCTCTCTCATCTCTGGCTCGAGCTCTTTAGTTTCAGACGAAGAATACGAGCTCTCTCATCTCCGCCGCAAACCTTGAGCTCTCTCATCTCTGGGCTGATAACGAGTTCTCTCTCATCTTCTCCGATTTGGGTTTCAAGCATTGTTGAGGTAACTAAGCCAAGAAGAAGCTGTTTTTGTGTTTCATGAGTTTTTGAGAATGGGTTTTGGATCGGTTGGGGATCCAAGAGAATGCTTTTGTTCTTTGTGAAATTTATTGGTCTATGAGTTTGTTTGATGTGCATCAGTAGCTATTTGTATTAAGAGTTGTGACTAATCTTCACCTCAAGTTTCTGGTGATTATCATCTGTTTTAATACGTTTCCTGTGATTACTTTGGTCTATAGTTCCGATGAGTATCTGTAGCTGTTTGAGGTTTAGACTGATGCGAGTATTTTTGCAATTTAGGTATCTGGTGATGCTATAATGCGACTTAAGTTTTGATTCTGTGGTTCACTCTTTGCAGACACAAATGTAGACATGTATGTTTTGATTGTGGTTTTCTGTCTAATGAACGTTCTGACTTTGTTGAAAGTTCTCTGAAACAATCTGTCTGAAGCATTAGTTCTTGATACTTGTAATTAGTTAATTGTTGCCTCATTCTTGTTATATAACATTCTCGGTTTTCTTGTTTATAGCTGGACAGTAACGGCGCCCAAGGAATCGTCTCTCAGTTCTTGTCTCAGGCTCTCTCAGGCTTCTCTATAGCATCTCCGGCTCTGTCTGTGTGTCTCAAGCTCTCCTAAGCTTTGTCTGTCTTTCACTCTCTCGTAAGTTCCTCTTTGAGTTATATGTGCTGTGTTTTTTATCCTTGTAACATAGGTTTCTCTAGCTTTGTGGGTTTCATTTGTGTACATCTACTTGTGTTTGTGTTTGCGGTAGTGTTGAGTAAAAAGTATCAGACTTTTCATGACTCTTCTCTTTCCTCTTGTTATCATATTCCACAGGTCTTCAGTTTACTCAAGTGTATATCATACACAAGCGCTCGCTCTCTCTCCCGATCTCCCGATCTCTCATTCAAGCTCTCCCAAGCTCTCCCAGTGTAGGAAAAAAATGGAGACTTTGAGAAACCCTTTAAGCTTAAAAGCAAAAGTGAAGAAGGAGAAGAAACTCACTGTCTGATGCATCAGTGGCTCCATGGATGAAGCTAAGCTCGAATCCTACAATGCAGACTGTAAACAGAGACACCACAACCACCCACTTCTCCATCATCTTCTTCTTCCCCTTTCTCTTTCTCTCTACTTGCCAAAACTCTATGGTCTCGTGACAAAGAAAGGAAAAAGAAATTTAGAAACGTTTGTGTTTGTTTGTTTTTTATTTAAAATATAATATTTTTTGGAAAGTAAAGTTTTTCTTGACTGGATTCTACAAAGAAAAGCTGTCGAGCATACTTGAAAATCCAAAAAATATTATTACTTTCATTTCACAAATACAAAAAATTGACATATTTTTTTTTGTTTATTACGTAAAATGTTGTTTTAGAATTTTAATACACAATTTAAATATTATATCTATGTTTAAATTTAAATTTAATATTATTCTAATATTGCAACTATACTTAATTATTAGAGGGATTAATGATTTTTTTTAAATAATCAACTGTAAGATAAAGAAATATAATTATTAATAGTCAAATTTAATTTGTTTTTAATAAAGTAAATAATATTTTTTTTATCAACCAACTTAATTTCATGTTTCTTTTATCTGTAACACATATTTGCCTTATTTGTTTGAAGTGCTAATTTCGAAAATTAAATGTATGATTTTATCATATTTACTTCAATATAATTTTTTTAATATGATTGATTATGATTATAAAATATTTTGATGTATTATTTTTATTTTTATTTAGCTTATGATTTATGACATCAAATATTTTTATATTTGACCAAAAATTTATTACCAATTAAACATAATATTCTTATGGATGTAAATATATTTAAACTACATTTTATTTATTTAAAATACAATTTTACAAATTTTTAAAAATAAAAAATGAATAAATGAAAATAGTCGCAGCGTCAATCAAACGAACAACCCAAAACAGTGTCATGCGTCTGCGTCATGCGGCTGCGTCAATTTCCTGCGTCTTCGAAACGAACAACAATCAGCGTCGGCGTCGGCGTCGGCGTCAGCGTCGGCGGCAACCAAACGAACATCAGATAAACGAGTTTGACGCAGCCGCTGACGCTGACGCCGACGCCGATACTGACGCTGAAACCGACGGCAACCAAACGAACAGGGCTTAAGTAGATATTCACGTCTATGTCTCTAACCGCTAAGGGAACTCCGTAATACATCATTCCTAACCCGAACATTATGGTCATAACGACCAAGATTCTTCTAAAAGCCCATTTTCTGATGAACAAGTCCTTGATCGAGCTGCTTGGAGTGTTTTCCACGTCATCTTTTGAAGGTAACCTAGAAGACACTGATTCCAAGTAACCTATGTTTGCAGGTGAAATCTTTTTGAGCACTTCGATGGCTTCCTCGTTGTTTCCTTGCACATGAAGCCAACGAGGAGACTCTAGGGCGAAGAAATAGATGAAAACACTGTGGATAGCTGCTGGAACGGATGTGCAGAGATAGAGGACTCTCCAAGAAACGTGTCTAACAAGGTAGGCTATTCCAGACAAGGACATGAACCCTAACACAAAGAGAGTAAAAGGAATCATAGCAACTCGCGGTCTCCATCTGGTGGAAACTCGCTCGCCTATTAGATTGAACGCGTACGTACAAATCTGTGAACGCGCAAATCCGATGATGAACTTTAAGGAAACGTAGATCCGTATGTTGGTTGAGAAGAAGATTGAGATTCCAGTGAATGACATCGCTAGAGCTGTGAATAAAAGTAGTTGCTTCCTACCCAAGAAACTGTCTGGGATCATAGCCATGAAAACCCCTCCAGCGATAGAACCCATGTAGAAAGCAGACGTGGGGAGACCTCTGAGGAAAGAGCTCGAGCACTCGAGTTCGAACTCTGAGATGACGGTTTTACCCTTGAACCCGCCGTCCCATTCCCAGGCTGACCGGGGAAGTTGACAGATGTCGGTGGTTGCCGGAGTGCAAACCGTGTGGTCGAGACAGTGCCAGGTGGGATATGCGTCTGTGAAGACTGTGATGAATACCTGCTGCGCATCGAAGCTGAAGGCAAGCCCCACAAGAAGTATCTGTAGGAACTGAGAGAACCCTAAATCAGATAAGCTCTGTTCGAAAATCTTGTCGAAGGTCAAAGGTTGAGAAGTGTCTTCGTCTTCGATGTGGGTCAACAGTGCTGATGAATCCTCCATTGTTTTTCTCTCTTCAGTTGACTTTTCTCTATGAGGCTGTGAGAATTATTACACGAATGACAGACAATCAACCACTACCTGGCCGTTAATTATATAATCTTGGAATTATAAGGTTTGTTTGGTCATATCTGTAATAGATTGTTTGGTCAAAGACTCAAAAGATCGTGTGATTTTTAGTGATTTGTATGTGTATTATCTTTTTAATAGTTTTTCAGACCAATAATTGAAGCATGTGGGTGAAAAATACTCCCTCTATTTTCAAAAGATAGATTTTCTACACAAAATGATTAAAAAATTAGTAATTAAAATTAATAAATTATATACTTTAAAAAAGATTAGTTGGTAACATTAAAATTGATTGAATATCAATGGCTGATAGTTAATAAAAATGTATAATAAAAAATAAATAATAAATTTAATTATAAACATTTATTATATTTTCATCTTGACTAGTTATGCATGTGTGCTCTCTTTACTTAGACAATGATTAACCTCGGTTTTTTAGTTGAGATTCTTAGTTTCGGTTAAAAGACGTTTCTTAGTTTTTTAGATTTATCCAAGAAAAATGAAAAATCGTCTCTTAAATAAGAGCCGTCTTTTAACCAAAAAGTGTAAAATATATATATCAAATCATGAGTTAAGGAGACTGGGGTTAATATGCTCTTAAGTCCACACGACATACTTATTCATCAATATGTAAATGTACGTGTTTATAATAAATTCATATCCGGGCCTAGTCCTGGGCATTCGGGTGTTCGGTTCGATTTCTGGTAGAAACCATTCGGTTTCGGGTATATCGGATATATCATTACTATACACAATCGATACTTATGAGATTTCGGTTCGGTTCTACTTCGGTTTCAGGTCGGTTTCGGATATCCGTTTAATATGTGAATCAAATATTTATAGATAAAATATTTTAGTTAACATGTTAATCTAAGTGGTCTACTGGTTACATACTTGTATAATCGTCACTCCAAACAAAGTTCGAGTTTTTTTTTAACGCTGTGTTTTCATTCAATCAAATAAAGTTTCAGAGTTTACAACCCATAATGGGAGCAAACAAACCAGACGAAATGCCGGTTAAGACACTGCTGCCATGAAAAAAAAAACAGAATGAAAACAACATAGGAAAGAAAAAAAACAAAACTAGACACCACCAATAGGCAGCATTCCAAGACGTCTCATCCAAATAGGGAGAAAAGGATAATAGGTCATCCCACTGCAGACTGTGGCAAAGAGTAAGACAATGATACCACATACCCCTTCGAGCTGAGAAGAGGTTAGGTCGTTGCTGCTTCTTGAACAAGCAAGTGGACGAGTCAAAAGGATTTCCTGAATCAACAGACTACTACGACTTCTGTGAAAGTCCTTGATAATTTATAAGGCAAACAGATGATGCAGTCATATTCTTTTCACACCTAACATGTTCCACTCTCCAGTCTTCGAAGTCCGTAAAACTCTGGAGGTCCTGAAGAGCGAGAGTATCAATGGAAGGGAGGGTAAAAGACGTTTGATTTGAACTTAAGGGATGAATGAAAATTCATGAGTTAAAATCATGAAAGCTGCAAACTCTGCTTTTATCCACATTAGTGGCTTGAGAAGAGCGCAACAGGGTTGGAGTCCAAGTGATGAATCCTCTAAAACACCGACTTAGGAAGCATATAGCACAGAGGATAAACAAGAAGCCACTGTGAAGAAATTAGCTCCCCCACCGTCAAACCCGAAAAGAGATCTGACGAACAAGTGAACAAACCGAGAAAAAAACGCTGCAGTAACCAGCATGACGAACCATCGAACTAACCAAAGGATAGAGAAACAGAACAGCAACACCATCTCCACTTGAAACACACATAATCAGAGAGGAACAAAAACCTACCGTCGATTTAAAAGATCCGGATCTCCAACAGTAGTTCAAGATAGAAGATGAACGGTTCAGAGCCGGTCTCAGACAAGCTTTGACGAAGAATAACAAATAACAAGAAGAATGGAGACCAGCTCCGATGCTATCGAAGCCACCGGAGCTGGTCTCAGACAAGCTTTGACGCGCTCTAGGGTTTTCAACGTAGTTTTAGAGTTTCTTTAGAGTCGATAAGTTCGAGTTTTTAAGATGTCAATTTTATAAGTATTTACTCTATTTTAATATAAAATACCATATATATTTATAATATAAGAGAGTAGATGAAAGATAATGTGATCTCGTGGTAACAATGTTCTCACCTTTCCTATCCAATTCAGGTTCGAGTAGTATTGATGGCATTTTAACTTATAGCAGAAAAGTTAAACTATATTCGGATATCCATTCGGTCTTTGGTTTGATTTTGGTTCGATTCCGGTTTTTCGGATATAAAAATATAGGAACCATTCGGGTATTTTCAGATTTCGGTCCGGTTTCGGTTCGGTTTTGGTTCGGTTTTTCGGATCCGTTTTTTTTGCCCAGGGCTATCTTGGCCGCTAAGGAGATTAACGCCCAGTAAGAAGTTTAGGTCAAACTTAAAATGAAATCACACGTGGTTCACGACATTTTCTGCTTCCACTTGGTGTATAAAATAGGTGAAACTTGACCTCTAACGTCTCGCCAAGAAAAGAATAATGAAAGGTGACAATCAAAATGAATAATGAAATCAATCTTGGCTTATAAGATTATCCATCTACATCTACCGCCACCATTTTCACTAGCTAGTGACGTGCCACCTTGTGTTGAATGCAATGTATATTCTTCTCTTTTTTTATAATGTAATTATGCAATGTATATTCAATACACATGAAATTATGACATGTAATTAATTTATTTA
The DNA here is from genome assembly GCF_000801105.2 of Raphanus sativus. Taxonomy (NCBI): domain Eukaryota; kingdom Viridiplantae; phylum Streptophyta; class Magnoliopsida; order Brassicales; family Brassicaceae; genus Raphanus; species Raphanus sativus. The sequence goes on along the minus strand of NC_079519.1, from coordinate 884,616 downwards.
TTGGGGTTTCTATAGTTATTTATTTAATTTCTAGGTCATGAATCTGTTGATTACTAAATTATAATGCATTTCCAAATATTTTTGTACAATTATATAAATATTCTAGGGAAATATATATTGTGGTCACTATTTTTGTTTCTCATTATGAATTTAAGCATGATGGAATGAATCCCAAGACATCCAGACAATAAAAGGAGAAAGAAAAAGGATTAAAACTTGTATGCGACTATCTTTTTTACATGAGACCTTTATCAAAAGACACAACCTTATCTGATATAAAAACACTAAATTTCCATTAATCAACAGTAATATCACTGGGGTGTGGTGTCATTTTCCAAGAAAGATTACACCTAGAGATCATACTTACAATTAAATTAAAGGATTAGCATAGAAATCGTTGAAAGAACAAGGCAAAGATCATATGTTAAAATGATTATAACAATTCAAATTGAAAGGACCAAAAAAGTGTGTGATCAAAAGACTCAAAAGGAGAGCCCATAGTGTACAAAAAGAAGCTGCACGGATCGGATCTATTCACATGACATACTGATTTTATTCCATGTTATTAGTCGCTGTTCTACATTCCTTTCCACGTATATATATTTGTAACTGGTTATCTCTTCAAGGTAGAAAAGTATTTGATGAAAAAATAAAATTTTTTTTTGACAAAATGAAAAAAGATTTTATAGAACTATTTTGAAGCATAATGAACTCTTACTGTATACACTTATACCATAACGGGGAAAAATGTAGAATTAATAATGAAAAGAATACTTCATGAATTCTTCAATGATTAGTTAAATAATTAGAGAGTTAGAAAATTTTCCAAAATAATTTTGTGATTGTCGTCAATATTCGAGGAATTTAAATGGTTAAGCGTCTGGGACCCGCTGGACTGATACAATGTCCCTTTTGTCTATCCATCTCTCTCTCTCTACAAGCTACATACTTATATATAAATATACCAATAATTTTCTCTTTGTAGTACAAAAACCATTCTAATAGATATTCGAACCCAAAAAAACAGCTGAAACAACCACACTCATCATTATCATCATCACTCTTTGGTATCATTAGATCATAATGAGCAACTCAAAATCATACTGGAGGAAGCAAAGATGGGGAACGCCTCCACAAATGCTAACGCCATTGATGGAAGGACCAGATCCAGACATGCAAGATGAAAGAGCCAAAAAGGAGAGCTCATGGGAAGCCATCAGAGAATGGTTTAAGGTTCACAAAGGTATTTCTGGCAACATGTCTTCTCCCTCCGTACAACCACATTGCAACAGTTATGACGTCGCGGCCAAGGGACAAGATGTGAGGCTCTTGCTCGGCGTCTTAGGCTGTCCTCTTGCTCCAATCTCCGTTGTCGGCTCCGATCTACTACCCGATGACCCTCTTCTTGGCTGTTTCCAAATCAAGAATGTCCCATTTGTGAGTATTATTACTATCTAATTTTTCTTTTAGACCTTTTTTGTTGGGTTATATATATGAATAATGTCTTGACTTTGATTTTAACTGCAAATTTTTTTGTCTGTTTCTTGATTTATTATTTTTCTTAAAAGAAATTATAACACAAACTGTTATAAGTCAATTGATCGATTGATATAACTCTTGTTAATCATAGTTATAAGTTTTTGGAACAGCTGGATAATGGATTACATTTAAGTTATCATTTAAATTTGAAAGTCGTTTAAGTTGTTAATCTTCAGATAACAAGATTGATTAGTTAAAAAGATTTGCTACTTTTTTTTTTGTTTTTAGATCCCAGACCAAAGTCCAAACTAATACCCAAGTTATCAAATAAATCATTCACAATAATAATTTTTTTTTTGAGAAAGAACAGTAATTATTTTGGTCGTTGATTATGAAAATTAGTAAGTATAACGTTAGGTATCAAATAAATCATTCACAATATTTGTTTACTAATTATCCGTATTATTATATAGGAGACGTCGACGGCGCATTACATAATACAACAATACTTAGCGGCAACGGGATGTCTAAAGCGAGCTAAGGCGGCCAAAAACATGTACGCAACGGGGATAATGAAAATGAGTTGCTGCGAGACGGAGATCGCCGCTGGAAAAAGTGTTAAGACACTCGGTGGCGGCGGAAATGGTCGGAGCGGAGACAGTGGTTGCTTTGTACTGTGGCAGATGCACCCTGGGATGTGGTCTCTGGAGCTTGTTCTCGGTGGAACTAAACTCATATCCGGCTCCGATGGTAAAACCGTGTGGCGCCATACGCCATGGCTAGGTACTCACGCCGCTAAAGGCCCTCAACGTCCACTTCGTCGACTCATCCAGGTAATGTATTTACTTTTGATAATACAATTTCATACTCAAGTATATATGACGTCATAAAGATTGTTGAAGAGATAAAGAAGTGGAAGGAAAAGAGTAGTCATTGTCCAATAAGAAACGAAAGCTAACAAAAATATACTATAAACCTGACAAGTGATGGAGAAGCTGTCTCCTTCTTTACTTGCTTTCTTTTGAAACTTCAAAATCAAACATAGCCCCACAACATTACCCACTCTTGACTCTCCCACCACCACACGTGCTTTGTACTTTTCTGTCACGTGACGTCATTTGTTTTGATTGCTTGTATCTAAGGCTTGCTTACTATATATCTATATGGTGAAATGTTTTGCTAATGGTTTCGGATTTAGTTCCATTTTTAGTAAGTATGAGGTTTATTTCCCATATTATGGTTGGAGTTATATACATAACTACATTCTCTTTTTTCTTTTTCTATACGCGCGTAAAGAAAGTAATGAACTACAGTTGTGTCAGTAAGGACGCTTTGCTAGGTAGCTGTGTACAATTATTGGTTAGAGATGTATAGAGTGTACTATTATGCATGTGTATGCTCCATATCTATGTATATATATTTAATCATTGTGCTTCATCATGAATACGATCTTTCACTAATTTAATTTCAAAGTGGAGAACTTCTTGGGATTATCAAAGTTTGTCTTTCGACTTTATCTTTTCTCTTTTCTTTAAAATCTTTTGCTTTATAGTTCTTGTCGTTCAGACTCCAACGAATATGTGTCGGAAGCATTTTTCCTTTGGTGTAAGAAATTGAGAGTTTTTTATTCTGTCTTAATATATAAAATATTAAGATTTGCATTTCATTTTACTTAATAATTTAACTGGGTTACAGGGCTTGGACCCAAAAACAACAGCAGGCCTATTCGCAAAGGCCCAATGCTTAGGCGAGAGAAGGATCGGAGACGATGACTGTTTCGTACTCAAAGTATCCGCCGATCGCGACTCACTGATCGAGCGTAACGACGCCGGAGCTCCGGCGGAGGTTATACGCCACGCGCTGTACGGATACTTCTGCCAGAAGAGCGGTCTGCTGATCTATCTGGAGGATTCGCACCTCACCAGAGTCACGACGATCTCGCCGGAAGACGAGGCGGTTTACTGGGAGACGACGATCGGAAGCAGCATCGGAGATTACCGCGACGTTGACGGAGTCGCCGTGGCTCACTGCGGACGTGCCGTCGCGACGGTGTTTAGATTCGGAGAGACGTCGTTGCAGTATAGTAGGACGAGGATGGAGGAGGTGTGGAGGATAGACGACGTCGTATTCGATGTGCCTGGACTTTCGTTGGATTCGTTTATTCCTCCCGCCGATATATTTGAAGACGATAACAATAATTCTCCTGTTTACAGCAATGTGAATTCCCGATAAAATGTGAGACTAATTTAATAACTAAAGACTATTTATTGGCGGGTTAATTAGTTGATGGTATAATGTGACTTTTGTTTTTGTATATTTATCGAGAAGTTTAATGTTTGGTTTGGGCTTTATATGAAACTAGATCATCACCCGCTCGGTCGACCGAGCGGAAGTAAATTGTTTTTTATCTTTGTTTTTACTAAATGTTATACATGATCGCAATGTGTATTAATATAAATTTTGATAAATAACAATGTGTACTAATGTGTTTAAATAAGCAATATGTTTAATTACTAAATTTGATTTTTAAAATTTATGATAACGTAAAGTAGATTTTTTTCTATATTATTTAAAATATATAGTGCTATATATTTTGTATTTTCAACATTTATCATACAAAATTTACATTGGGATATTATTTATATGAAAATATGTGTAACATAATATATTTATATATTATATAAACATATGCACATCCGCACGGGTTTCATTTTTAAAATGTATTCTATATTGTTTAGTTTTATGTAGTATCAAGTTTGTATAATTCAATTTTGTGTTTAAAGAACAATATCAAAACTGTCTTTCGTATGTAAAAATAACACTTTGCAAGCGCGAATTGTGTCTTTTTATTGTAACACAAAATTTTATATAAAACACGTTTTTTTGTACATTACGAAATTTAATTTTTCAAAATAATTATTATGTAATTTCAAAGTGAATTTTATCTCCCGAGGTCTAATATATTTTGTGCGTAATGGTTCAAAGCATTTTCGATATATATTATATTTCAGTTTGGTTTGTTTTTAGTATTATTGTATAAGTATAATACTATACAATATTACTATATTCTAAACAATATACGAAGCTATGTGTTATTTGTTTTAGAAAGTAGATTAGGCCCAACGTAGTTATAAGAATAGTCATATCTTTATGTATGTGTCTATGACTTATCTACCTAATATTATTCGTACTAATAAAATTAATATGGCCAATGAAAGTATACTGATCAATTTAAAATGAATTGTATAGGGTAATTATAGAACGATTAATATTTTTAGTATTCTTAGTATATATCTTATTTAAATCGACATGTAATAAATGTAAAAATCATATATGGAATATGGACAAAAAGAAGAACTGTATTTAAAGAAATAAACCAATGCAAAGTTAGACTATGGTACGTATTATATATAAAGAATGAGATATTTAATTTAAATATATGAGGTCCACTTTTAAAAATCCACATAGAAAAAGTTGTAATGTTCATATTTTAATAAGATAGACTAGAGTAATTTTCTTTTTGTCAACAACTAGAGTAATATTATATGAAAATATGTATTTTGTTTATAATATTATAAATATTGAATAATAATTAGAATTATTAAAATTTAACTTTTAACTTCATAGTTTGATAATCAAATTTTTTTTATTTATTGTTTAGAGGAGCTGTGAGATTTAAGATAATTCAACACTATAAATCTAAGTCACTATTAATTTTTTCTACATGAAATCAATATTATAATTGGTTCAGGTAATTGATTGTACAATTAATTTTTAATTTATTTTAAATAGTGAAAAATGTAAATACTCTGATTTTCACAGAGAATAAACAAAGTAGTTTTTTATTTGTAACTCCATGATGAGGATCATAGGTTTTTATAACTCCGACATCAAATTTGCTGATTTTTTATTTGTTTGATTATATTAAATATATTTTAAATTTACGAAAATTGAATTGTTCTTTTATGTGTGTTTTTAAAATATTTTTCGAAAACAAAGTTTTGGCTATGATTAAAAATAATGACATTTTATTTTAGATTTATTAAAATCCAAAAACTGCAAATAATTGATTGTAGAATCACTTTTCATTTTGGGATTTCATTTTATCACTAACAAAAACAAATAAAAATCTAAAATCATTAACTATTGAAATTGTAACAATTGTTAAGATTTCAGTTATTAACTACATGTAACCAAAAATCTTTTAAATCTTTTATTTTTTCTTTAATAATGCAATAAAAAGTGTGGCATAATTTTATATGATTTACAAAACCTTATAAATATACATTTGTACAATTATAAATACATTTAAAAAAATTTACAAACAATTACTTATAAATTATATAAGTTTTTGTGGTTCACCTTGTTACAACTCTTTAATCAAATGACTTAATAATACAATAGATCATTACAAAAAGATTTTTGTACTTCAATCTAAAGTTTGATGATAGTTGATTTTATAATTAATTTTTATTTTAGAATCGATAAAAATAAATCAAATCTAAAATCCCATCAAAATTATAATAATCTGTAAAAAGTTTCACCTATAAACAAAGTAACCAAAAGTCAATTAAATGACTTTTGTTTAATATATAATAATAAGTGTGAAAAAACAAAGGTTAAGTTTGTGCGATTGTAAAGGGTTAAAAAGATGACCATGTACCATGAAATATAATTTATGATACAATAATAAAAATTTAAAATGTAGTTAGAAATTTTTTTCAAAATTAAAAAGTATTAACTTAACATATAGAGAATTTACCTAAAAAATCAATATTTTCGTAGTGTAATCTACAAAATTTGAGAAAAATTCAAAAATAACAATATTGTTCAAAGAGGATAATGTTCAAAATTTGAGAAAAATTCAAAAAACTCAATATCTAAATATATGCATTTGTACACTGACATAGGATAATGTTCAAAGAGGTTTGGAACCGTTATTGTTTCCGTTTATCCAAAAGAATGGAGATTTCATAGTGGTTAGTCCACTAATTTAAGCAACATATAGAGTTTTATTAAAAGAATTGTTAAAACAATTAGAACGATGCCCATGTACCATGGAAGAAAGTTTATAATAGATTAAAACAAATTTATAATGCATTTAGAAAAATTTAAACAACTTTAATGAGTATAATTTTCAGTATATAGAGAAATTAACAAAAAATTATATTGAAAAAACAATAAATATGATAATCTTGTTTAAGTAAATAGTTGCATCATGTATTGACATATGATGATGGACAAAGAGGTTTGAAACTTTTATTGTCTCAGTTTCTCTCAAAAATAAAAATTTCATATTGGTAAGTCCAACGATTTAGGCAGCATATGAAGTTTTACTAACTTAATTGTTAAAAAATTATAACGATCCCTCTGTACCATGAAAGAGAGTTTATCATACATTAATAAAAATATATAAAGTGATTAGAGAATTTTAAACAACATTAATGAGTATAAGCTTAAAAATATAGAGCATTTAAGCTAAAACTCAATATTTTCGTAGGGGTTAATCCACATATTTTAAGAAAAAATAAAAATATGACAATATTATTTTAATGCATATTTGCATCATAAACTAACATAGGATAATGGTTAAGGAGTTTAGGAACCTTCGTTGTTTGCGTTTCACCAAAGAATGAAATCATCCACTAAATTAAGAAGTATATTGAGTTTTATTAAAAAAAATTGTTAAGAAATTAAAACGATGATCATGTACCATGAAAGATAATTTATGATACAATAACAAAAATTTAGAATGTAGTTAGAATTGTTTTTAAAAAATTAAAGAGTATTAACTCAGTATATAGGGAATTTACCTAAAAACTCAATATTTTCGTAGTGTAACCTACAAAATTTGAGAAAAATTCAAAAAATATGACAATATTGTTTTAATAAATATATGCATTGTACACTGAAATATGATAATGTTCAAAGAGGTTTGGAACCTTTATTGTTTCCGTTTATCCAAAAGAATAGAGATTTCATAGTGGTTAGTCCACTAATTTAAGCAAAATATAAAGTTTTATTAAAAAAATTGTTAAAAAACTTGAACGCTGGCCATGAACCATGGAATAAAGTTTATAGTATATTAATAAAAATATATCATGCATTTATGAAATTTTAAACAACTTTCATGAGTATAAACTTAGTATATAGAGAAATTAACGAAAATTATTTTGAAAAAATTTCAAAAATATGAAAATATTGTTTTAGTGTATAGATTCAACGAGACTGTCATAATATGATGGTCAAAGAGGTTTAGAACATTTAGTCTCCGTTTCTCAAGATAATGAAGATTTTATAATGGTAATTCCACTAATCTAGGCAGTATATGAAATTTTAGTAAACGAAATATTTAAAAATTAGAATGATTCCTATATACCATGAAAAAAAATTCAGAATACATTAATTCAAATGTAGAATGTGGTTTGAAATTTTTAAAACAAAAGTGAAGAGTATAAAATTCAGTATATAGAGGATTTACCGAAAACTTATTTTAAAAGGGGTTAACCCACGGATTTTGATTTTTTTTTCAAAAATATGAAAATCTTGTTTAGTGTATAGTTTCTTAGAGCACTGACATGAGATGATGGTCAAAGAGGTTTAGAACTTTTGTTGTCTCCGTTTCTCTAGATAATAAAGATTTTAGAATGGTAATTCCACTATTCTACGCAGTATATGAAATTTTACTAAACTAAATATTAAAAAATTAGAATGATTACTATATACCATGAAAGATAGTTTAGAATACATTAATTCAAATGTCGAATGTGGTTTGAATTTTTTTTAAAAAGTGAAGAGTATAAACTTCAGTACATAAAGCATTTACCAAAAACTCATTATTTTAGAAGGGGTTTTAGTGTATAGTTTCATCGATCACTAACATAAGATGATGGTCAAAGAGTTTAGAACCTCTGTTGTCTCCGTTTCTCTAGATAATGAAGATTTTATAATGCTGATTCCACTAATCTAGTCAGTATATGAAATTTTAGTCAACTAAATATTAAAAAATTAGAATGATTCCTATATACCATGAAAGATAGTTTAGAATGCATTAATTCAAATGTAGAATGTAGTTTGAAAATTTTAAACTAAAGTGAAGAGTATAAACTTCATTATGTAGAGCATTTACCAAAAACTCATTATTTTAAAAGGGGTTAACCCACAGATATAGAAGATTTACCGAAAACTCATTATTTTAAAAGGGGTTACCCACGGATTTTGAAAATTTTGAAAAATATGAAAATCTTGTTTTACTGTATAGTTTCTTAGAGCACTGACATGAGATGATGGTCAAAGAGGTTTAGAACCCCTGTTGTCTCCGTTTCTCTAGATAATGAAGATTTTATAAAGGTAATTCCACTACTCTAGACAGTATATGAAATTTTAGTAAAGGAAATATTAAAAAATAGAATGATTCCTATATACCATGAAAGATAGTTTAGAATACATTAATTCAAATGTAGAATGTGGTTTAATATTTTTTTAAACTAAAGTGAAGAGTATAAACTTTTGTATAAAGATCATTTACCGAAAATTCAATATTTTTGAAGGGGTTAGTCCAAAGATTTTTTAAAAAATTCAAAAATTTTAAATCTGTTTTTAATGTATAGTTTCATCGAGAACAAACATAAGATGATGGTCAGAAAGGTTTATAACAGTTTTGTCTCAGTTTCTCTTGATAATGATGATTTTATAATGGTAATTCCACTAATCTAGGAAGTATATGAAATTTAAGAAAATGAAATATTAAAAAAATAGAATGATTCTTATATACCATGAAAAAGACTTCAGAATGAATTAATTCAAATATAGAATGTGGTTTGAAATTTTTAAAACAAAACTGAAGAGTATAAACTTCAATATATAAATGATTTACCGAAAATTCATTATTTTAAAAGGGGTTAACCCACAGATTTTGAATTTTTTTTCAAAAATATGAAAATCTTGTTTTAGTGTATAGTTTTTTAGAGCACTGACATAAAATGATGGTCAAAGAGTTTAGAACCTCTGTTGTCTACGTTTATGTAGATAATGATGATTTGATAATGGTAATTCCACTATTCTAGGCTATATATGAAATTTCTTAAACTAAATTTTAAAAATTAGAATGATTCCTATACACCATGAAATATAGTTTATAATACACTAATTCAAATGTTGAATGTGGTTTGAAATTTTTAAAAACCAAAGTGAAGAGAATAAACTTCAGTATATAGAGTATTTACCGAAAATTCATTATTTTTGAAATTTTCAAAAATATGAAAATCTTATTTTAGTTGATAGTTACATCGAGAATGACATAATATGATGGTCAAAGAGGTTTAGAACATTTTTTGTCACCGTTTCTCTAGATAATGAAGATTTTATAATGGTAAATCCACTAATCTAGGCAGTATATGAAATTTTAGTAAACGAAATATTAAAAAGTTAGAATGATTCATATATACCATGAAAAAGGCTTCAGAATACCTTAATTAAAATGTAGAATGTGGTTTGAAAATTTTAAAACCAAAGTGAAGAGTATAAACTTCAGTATATAGAGGATTTACCGTTAACCCACGGATTTTGAAAATTTTACAAAAATATAAAATCTTGTTTTAGTGTATAGTTTCATCGATACTGGCATAATATGATGGTCAAAGAGGTTTAGAACATTTTTTGTCTCCATTTCTCTAGGTAATGAAGATTTAATAAATGTAATTCCACTATTCTAGGCAGTATATGAAATTTTAGTAAACAAAATATTAAAAAATTAGAATGATTTCTATATACCATTAAAAAAATTCAGAATACATTAGATAAAATGTAGAATGTGGTTTGAAAATTTTAAAACAAAAGTGAGGAGTATATACTTCAGTATATAGAGGATTTACCGAAAACTCATTATTTTAAAAGGGGTTAACCCACGGATTTTGAAAATTTTACAAAAATATGAATATCTTGTTTTAGTGTATAGTTTCATCGAGACTGACATAATATGATGGTCAAAGAGGTTTAGAACATTTTTTGTCTCCGTTTCTCTAGATAATGAATATTTTATAATGGTAATTCCACTAATCTAGGCAGTATATGCAATTTTAGCAAATGAAATATTAAAAAGTTAGAATGATTCATATATACCATGAAAAAGACTTCATAATACCTTAATTAAAATGTATAATGTGGTTTGAAATTTTTAAAACCAAAATGAAGAGTATAAATTTCAGCATATAGAGGATTTACCGAAAACTCATTATTTTAAAAGGGGGTAATCCTTAACCCACAAATTTTGATAATTTTACAAAAATATGAAAATCTTGTTTTAGTGTATAGTTTCATCGAGACTGACATAATATGATGGTCAAAGAGGTTTAGAACATTTTTTGTCTCCGTTTCTCTAGATAGTGAAGATTTTATAATGGTAATTCCACTAATCTAGGCAGTATATGAAATTTTAGCAAACGAAATATTAAGTAGTTAGAATGATTCATATATACCATGAAAAAGGCTTCAGAATACCTTAATTAAAATGTAGAATGTGGTTTGAAAATTTAAAACCAAAGTGAAGAGTATAAACTTCAGTATATAGAGGATTTACCGTTAACCCACGGATTTTGAAAATTTTACAAAAATATGAAAATCTTGTTTTAGTGTATAGTTTCATCGAGACTGACATAATATGATGGTCAAAGAGGTTTAGAACATTTTTTGTCTCCGTTTCTCTAGATAATGAAGATTTTATAAAGGTAATTCCACTATTCAAGGCAGTATATGTTATTTTAGTAAACAAAATTTTAAAAATTAGAATGATCCTATATACCATGATAAAAGAATTCAGAATACATTAATTCAAATGTAGAATGTGGTTTGAAATTTTTAAAACAAAAGTGAAGAGTATAAACTTCAGTATATAGAGGATTTACCTAAAACTCATTACTTTAGAAGGGGTTAACCCACAGATTTTGAATTTTTTTCAAAAATATGAAAATCTTTTTTTAGTGTATATTTTCATCGAGACTGACATAATATGATGGTCGAAGAGGTTTAGAACATTTTTTGTCTCCGTTTCTCTAGATAATGAAGATTTTATAATGGTAATTCCACTAATATAGGCAGTATATGAAATTTTAGCAAACGAAATATTAAAAAGTTAGAATGATTCATATATAACATGAAAAAACTTCAGAATACCTTAATTAAAATGTAGAATGTGGTTTGAAAATTTTAAAACAAAAGTGAGGAGTATAAACTTCAGTATGTAGAGGATTTACCGAAAACTCAATATTTTAAAAGGGGTTAACCCATGGATTTTGAAAATTTTACAAAAATATGAAAATCTTGTTTTAGTGTATAGTTTCATCGAGAATGACATAATATGATGGTCAAAGAGGTTTAGAACATCTTTTGTCTCAGTTTTTCTAGATAATGAAGATTTTATCAAGATAATTCCACTATTCTAGGGTGTATATGAAATTTTAGTAAACAAAATATTAAAAAATTAGAGTGATTCTTATATACCATGAAAAATCTTCCGAATACATTAATTCAAATGTAGAATATGGTTTGAAATTTTTAAAACAAAAGTGAGGAGTATAAACTTCATTATATAGAGGATTTAATGAAAACTCATTATTTTAAAAGGGGTTAACCCACGGATTTTAAAATTTTACAAAAATATGAAAATCTTGTTTTAGTGTATAGTTTCATCGAGACTGGCATAATATGATGGTCAAAGAGGTTAGAACATTTTTTGTGTCCGTTTCTCTATATAATGAAGATTTTATAATGGTAGTTTCAATAATCTAGGCTGTATATGAAATTTTAGGAAACAAAATATTAAAAAATTAGACTGATTCTTATATACCATGAAAAAGACTTCAGAATACATTATTTCAAATGTAGAATGTGGTTTGAAATTTTTAAAACAAAAGTGAAGAGTATAAACTTCAGTATATAGAGAATTTACCGAAAACTCATTATTTTAAAAGGAGCTAGCCCACGGATTTTGATTTTTTTTCAAAAATATGAAAATCTTATTTTAGTGTATATTTTCATCAAGAATGACATAATATGATGGTCAAAGAGGTTTAGAACATTTTTTGACTCCGTTTCTCTATATAATGAAGATTTTATAATGGTAAATCCACTAATCTAGGCAGTATATGAAATTTTAGTAAACAAAATATTAAAAAATTAGACTGATTCCTATATACCATGAAAAAGACTTCAGAATACATTAATTCATATGTAGAATTTGGTTTGAAAATTTTAAATAAAAAAGTGAGGAGTATAAACTTCAGTATATAGAAGATTTACCGAAAACTCATTATTTTAAAAGGGGTTAACCCACGGATTTTGAAAATTTTACAAAAATATGAAAATCTTGTTTTAGTGTATAGTTTCATCGAGACTGACATAATATTATGGTCAAAGTGGGTTAGATCATTTTTTTGTCTCTGTTTCTCCAGATAATGAAGATTTTATAATGGTAAATCCACTAATCTAGGCAGTATATGAAATTTTGGTAAACAAAATATTAAAAAATTAGACTGATTCCTATATACCATGAAAAAGACTTCAGAATGCATTATTTCTAATGTAGAATTTGGTTTGAAATTTTTAAAACAAAAGTGAGGAGCATAAACTTCAGTATATAGAGGATTTACCGAAAACTCATTACTGGGGAACCCACGGATTTTGAAAATTTTACAAAAATATGAAAATATTTTTTTTAGTGTATAGTTTCATCGAGACTGACATAATATGATGGTCAAAGAGGTTTAGAACATTTTTTGTCTCCGTTTCTCTAGATAATGAAGATTTTATAAAGGTAATTCCACTATTCAAGGCAGTATATGTTATTTTAGTAAACAAAATTTTTAAAAATTAGAATGATCCTATATACCATGATAAAAGAATTCAGAATACATTAATTCAAATGTAGAATGTGGTTTGAAATTTTTAAAACAAAAGTGAAGAGTATAAACTTCAGTATATAGAGGATTTACCTAAAACTCATTACTTTAGAAGGGTTTAACCCACAGATTTTGAATTTTTTTCAAAAATATGAAAATCTTTTTTTAGTGTATATTTCATCGAGACTGACATAATATGATGGTCGAAGAGGTTTAGAACATTTTTGTCTCCGTTTCTCTAGATAATGAAGATTTTATAATGGTAATTCCACTAATATAGGCAGTATATGAAATTTTAGCAAACGAAATATTAAAAAGTTAGAATGATTCATATATAACATGAAAAAACTTCAGAATACCTTAATTAAAATGTAGAATGTGGTTTGAAAATTTTAAAACAAAAGTGAGGAGTATAAACTTCAGTATGTAGATGATTTACCGAAAACTCAATATTTTAAAAGGGGTTAACCCATGGATTTTGAAAATTTTTACAAAAATATGAAAATCTTGTTTTAGTGTATAGTTTCATCGAGAATGACATAATATGATGGTCAAAGAGGTTTAGAACATCTTTTGTCTCAGTTTTTTCTAGATAATGAAGATTTATCAAGATAATTCCACTATTCTAGGGTGTATATGAAATTTTAGTAAACAAAATATTAAAAAATTAGAGTGATTCTTATATACCATGAAAAATCTTCCGAATACATTAATTCAAATGTAGAATATGGTTTGAAATTTTTAAAACAAAAGTGAGGAGTATAAACTTCAGTATATAGAGGATTTAATGAAAACTCATTATTTTAAAAGGGGTTAACCCACGGATTTTAAAATTTTACAAAAATATGAAAATCTTGTTTTAGTGTATAGTTTCATCGAGACTGGCATAATATGATGGTCAAAGAGGTTAGAACATTTTTTGTGTCCGTTTCTCTATATAATGAAGATTTATAATGGTAGTTTCAATAATCTAGGCTGTATATGAAATTTTAGGAAACAAAATATTAAAAAATTAGACTGATTCTTATATACCATGAAAAAGACTTCAGAATACATTATTTCAAATGTAGAATGTGGTTTGAAATTTTTAAAACAAAAGTGAAGAGTATAAACTTCAATATATAGAGAATTTACCGAAAACTCATTATTTTAAAAGGAGCTAGCCCACGGATTTTGATTTTTTTTCAAAAATATGAAAATCTTATTTTAGTGTATATTTTCATCAAGAATGACATAATATGATGGTCAAAGAGGTTTAGAACATTTTTGACTCCGTTTCTCTATATAATGAAGATTTTATAATGGTAAATCCACTAATCTAGGCAGTATATGAAATTTTAGTAAACAAAATATTAAAAAATTAGACTGATTCCTATATACCATGAAAAAGACTTCAGAATACATTAATTCAAATGTAGAATGTGGTTTGAAATGTTTTAAACAATAGTGAAGAGTATAAACTTCAGTATGTAGAGGATTTATCGAAAACTCAGTATTTTAAAAGGGGTAACCCAAGAATTTTGAAAATTTTACAAAAATATGAAAATCTTGTTTTAGTATATAGTTTCATCGAGAATGACATAATATGATGGTCAAAGAGGTTTAAAACATCTTTTGTCTCCGTTTCTCTAGATAATGAAGATTTTATAAAGATAATCCACTATTCTAGGGAGTATATGAAATTTTAGTAAACGAAATATTAAAAAATAAGATGATTTCTATATACCATGAAAAAGACTTCAGAATACAATAATTCAAATGTATAATGTGGTTTGAAATTTTTAAAACAAAAGTGAGGAGTATAAACTTCAGTATGTAGAGGATTTACCGAAAACTAATTATTTTAAAAGGGGTTAACCCACGGATTTTGATCTTTTTTTTAAAAATATGAAAATCTTGTTTTAGTGTATATTTTCACCGAGACTAACATAATATGATGGTCAAAGAGGTTTAGAACATTTTTTGTCTCTGTTTCTCTAGAAAATGAAGATTTTATAATGGTAATTCCACTAATCTAGGTAGTATATGAAATTTTAGCAAACGAAAATATTAAAAAGTTAGAATGATTCCTATATACCATGAAAAGACTTCAGAATACCTTAATTAAAATGTATAATGTGGTTTGAATTTTTAAAACCAGAGTTAAGAATATAAACTTCAGTATGTAGAGGATTTACCGAAAACTCTTTATTTTAAAAGGGGTTAACCTACGGATTTTGAAAATTTTACAAAAATATGAAAATATTGTATTAGTGTATAGTTTCTTCGAGACTGGCATAATATGATGGTAAAAGAGGTTTAGAACATTTATTGTTTCCGTTTCTCTATATAATGAATATTTTATAAAGGTAATTCCCCTATTCTAGGCAGTATATGAAATTTTAGTAAACGAAATATTAAAAAATTAGAATGATTTATATATACCATGAAAAAGACTTCAGAATACATTAATTCAAATGTAGAATGTGGTTTGAAATTTTTAAAACAAAAGTGAGGAGTATAAACTTCAGATATATGGGATTTACCGAAAACTCATTATTTTAAAAGGGGTTGTTAACCCACGGATTTTGAAAATTTTACAAAAATATGAAAATCTTGTTTTAGTGTATAGTTTCATCGAGAATGATATAATATGATGGTCAAAGAGGTTTAGAACATCTTTTGTCTCCGTTTCTCTTGATAATAAAGTTTATAAAGGTAATTCCACTATTATAAGGAGTATATGAAATTTTAGTAAACAAAATATTAAAAATTAGAATGATTCATATATACCATGATAAAGAATTCAGAATACATTAATTCAAATGTAGAATGTGGTTTGAAATTTTAAAACAAAAGTCAAGAGTATAAACTTCAGTATATAGAGGATTTACAGAAAACTCATTATTTTAAAGGGGTTGTTAGCCCACGGATTTTTGAAATTTTTTCAAAAATATGAAAATCTTATTTTAGTTTGATAGTTACATCGAGAAGACATAATATGATGGTCAAGAGGTTTAGATTATTTTTCATCGTTTCTCTAGATAATGAAGATTTTATAATGGTAAATCCACTAATTTAGGCAGTATAATGAAATTTAGTAAACGAAATATTAAAAATTAGAATTTATATATACCATGAAAAAGACTTCCGAATACATTAATTTAAATGTAGAATGTGGTTTGAAATTTTTAAAACAAAAGTGAAGAGTATAAACTTCAGTATATAGAGGATTTACCTAAAACTCAGTACTTTTAGAAGGGTTAACCCACGGATTTGAATTTTTTTTCAAAAAATATGAAAATCTTGTTTTAGTGTATAGTTTCATCGAGACTGACATAATATGATGGTCAAAGAGGTTTAGAACATTTTTTTGTCTCTGTTTCTCTAGATAATAAATATTTTATAATGGTAATCTACTAATCTAGGCAGTATATGAAATTTCAGCAAAGTTAGAATGATTCCTATATACCATGAAAAAGACTTCAGAAAACCTTAATTAAAATGTAGAATGTGGTTTGAAATTTTTAAAACCAAAGTGAAGAGTATAAACTTCAGTATATAGAGATTTACCGAAAACTCATTATTTTAAAAGGGGTAACCCACGGATTTTGAATTTTTTTCAAAAATATCAAAAATCTGGTTTAATGTATAGTATCATCGAGACTGACATAATATGATGGTCAAAGAGGTTTAAAACATTTTTTTGTCTCCGTTTCTCTAGATAATGAAGATTTTAATGATTCCTATATACCATGAAAGATAGTTTATCATACATTAATTCAAATGTAGAATGTGTTTTGAAATTTTCAAACAAAAAATTGAAGAGTATAAACTTCAATATATAGAGGATTTACCGAAAACTCATTATTTTAAAAGGTGTTAACCCACGGATTTTGAATTTTTTCAAAAATATGAAAATCTTGTTTTAATGTATAGTTCATCGAGACTGACATCATAGGATGGCCAAAGAGGTTTAGAAATTTTTTGTCTCTGTTTCTCCAGATAATAAAGTTTTTATAAAGGTAATTCCACTATTCTAAGCAGTATATAAATTTTTAGTAAACAAAATATTAAAAAATTAGAATGATTCTTATATACCATGAAAAAGACTTCAGAATACATTAATTCAAATGTAGATGGTGGTTTGATTTTTTTTTTTTTAAAGTGAAGAGTATAAACTTCAGTATATAGAGAAATTACCGAAAACTCATTACTTGAAAGGGGGTTAGCCCACAGATTTCGATTTTTTTTCAAAATATGAAAATTCTTGTTTTAGTGTATAGTTTCATGGAGACTGACATAATATGATGGTCAAAGAGGTTTAAAACATTTTTTGTCTCTTTTTTTAGATAATGAAGATTTTTTTTAATGTAAATCCACTAATATAGGCAGTATATGAAATTTTAGTAAACGAAATATTAAAAAATTAGAATGATTCTATAAACCATGAAAAAGACTTCAGAATACATTAATTCAAATGTAGAATGTGGTTTGAAATGTTTTAAACAATAGAAGAGTATAAACTTCAGTGTATAGAGGATTTACCGAAAACTCATTTTTTTTAAAGGGGTTAACCCACGGATTTTGATTTTTTTTCAAAAATATGAAAATCTTGTTTTAGTGTATAGTTTCATCGAGACTGACATAATATGATGGTCAAAGAGGTTTAGAACATTTTTTGTCTCCTTTTCTCTAGATAATGAAGATCTTTTAATGGTAATTCCACTAATCTATGCAGTATATGAAATTTTAGCAAACAAAATATTAAAAACTTAGAAATGATTCCTGTATACCATGAAAAAGACTTCATAATACCTTAATTAAAATGTATAAATGTGGTTTGAAAATTTTAACCAAAGTGGAGAGTATAAACTTTAGTATATAGAGGATTACCGAAAACTCATTCTTTTAAAGGGGTTAACCCACGGATTTTGATAATTTTTTTAAAATATGAAAATCTTGTTTTAGTGTATAGTATCATCGAGACTGACATAATATGATGGTCAAAGAGGTTTAGAACATTTTTTTGTCTCTGTACTCTAGATAATGAAGATTTTAT